>NC_084803.1:8351871-8656621 GCF_963583255.1 Pyrus communis
CATCTTCGTGCCACCAACCAGGTGATGAAATGTGATGAAAGGTGATAAAGGAACTCACATTCGTACCACTAACCAAGTGATGAAAGCAACTTACCATTCATTCCACCAACCAGAAGACGAGTGGTACAACTTGTACATGTGAACTCCTAGCATTCATAAATAATTAAAAATCCTCAAGCTTTACAACTCAACTAGAGGAGCACTTATGCCTAACAAGAGTTATAGTCACCAACAAAGTCTTATTGCAAGCCAACAACGGCTAGTGCATGATATACGAAGATCAAGCTCTTCAACCCTCTTACATCTGCTTTAGACATTTCTCCTCTGTAACAATGCAAACACTACAGCTCATAGAAAGCTTCACACACTCTTGATCAAGACTGTTCGAAGCAAATTCAATTTATATGGTTCATCCAAACCTTCGACTACTACAATGTGTGGCTTGCATCACAATCTCTTGCTCAACAGTGTGGAAGCAAATTTGGTATATGTTGTCTCTCCCACATTTTCAAATTTCTAATTTTCCCAAAAAAAAAAAATTGGGAAATTCAACAACTTCAACAAATGTCAAAAGCCTCACACACTCTTGATCAAGATAGTATGAAGCAAAATCAATTTATAGTACCAACAAAAGCTTCAACAAGTGAAGGGCAACAACAATTCTCAAAAAACTTTACACACTCTTGATCAAGATAGTGTGAAGCAAAATCAATTTATGGTGTCAACAAAAACTTCAACAAGTGAAGAGCAACAACAATTCTCAAAAAGCTTCACACACTCTTGATCAAGATAGTGTGAAGCAAAATCAATTTATGGTGTCAACAAAAGCTTCAACAAGTGAAGGGCAACAACAATTCTCAAAAAGCTTCACACACTCTTCATCAAGATAGTGTGAAGCAAAATCAATTTATGGTGCCCAACAAAGCTTTAACACAAAAACTTTACCTACAAAGTTTCAACATCAAATAAAGCTTCATCAATGGAGAGCAACTACAATTCTCAAAAGCTTCACACACTCTTGATCAAGATAGTGTGAAGCAAAATCAATTTATGGTGCCCAACTAAACTTCAACACAAAAGCTTCACCTACAAAGTTTCAACATCAAATAAAGCTTTATCAATGAAGAGCAACTACAATTCTCAAAAGCTTCACACACTCTTGATCAAGATAGTGTGAAGCAAAATCAATTTATGGTGCCCAACTAAACTTCAACACAAAAGCTTCACCTACAAAGTTTCAACATCAAATAAAGCTTTATCAATGGAGAGCAACTACAATTCTCAAAAACTTCACACACACTCTTGATCAAGATAGTGTGAAGCAAAATCAATTTATGGTGCCCAACAAAGCTTCAACACAAGAGCTTCACCTACAAAGTTTCAACACAAAAGCTTCAATACAAAAGCTTTAACACAAAAGCTTCACCCACAAAGTTTCAACACAAGAGCTTCAATACAAAAGCTTCAATACAAAAGCTTCAACTACAAAGTTTCAACACCAAAGTTTCACCTACAAAGGTTCAACTCTCAACTACAAAGCTTCAACACAAAAGCTTCAACACCAAAAACTTCACCTACAAAGGTTCAACTCTCAACTACAAAGCTTCAACACCAAAACTTCACCTACAAAACTTCAACATCAAAGCTTCACACACTCTTGATCAAGACAGTGTGAAGCAAAATCAATTTATGGTGCCCAACAAAGCTTCACCTACAAAGTTTCAACATCAAATAAAGCTTCATCAATGGAGAGCAACTACAATTCTCAAAAGCTTCACACACTGTTTATCAAGATAGTGTGAAGCAAAATCAATTTATGGTGCCCAACAAAGCTTCAACACAAAAGCTTCACCTAAAAAGTTTCAACATCAAATAAAGCTTCATCAATGGAGAGCAACTACAATTCTCAAAAGCTTTATACACTCTTGATCAAGATAGCGTGAAGCAAAATCAATTTATGGTGCCCAATAAAGTTTCAACACAAAAGCTTCACCTACAAAGTTTCAACACAAGAGTTTCAATACAAAAACTTCAACACAAAAGCTTCACCTACAAAGTTTCAACACAAGAGCTTCACCTACAAAGCTTCAACTACAAAGTTTCAACACAAAAGCTTCAACACCAAAGTTTCACCTACAAAGGTTCAACTCTCAACTACAAAGCTTCAACACAAAAGCTTCAACACCAAAGCTTCAATACCAAAAACTTCACCTACAAAGGTTCAACTCTCAACTACAAAGTTTCAACATCAAACAAAGCTTCATCAATGGAGAGCAACTACAATTCTCAAAAGCTTCACACACTCTTGATCAAGATAGTGTGAAGCAAAATCAATATATGGTGCCCAACAAAGCTTCAACATAAAAGTTTCACCTACAAAGCTTCAACACAAAAACTTCACCTACAAAGTTTCAACACAAGAGCTTCACCTACAAAGCTTCACCACAAGAGCTTCACCTACAAAGCTTCAACACAAGAGCTTCACCTACAAAGTTTCAATACAAAAGTTTCACCTACAAAGCTTCAACACCAAAACTTCAACACCAAAACTTCACCTACAAAACTTCAACATCAAAGCTTCATCCCAAAAAAAAAAAAAAAAAAAAAAAAAAAACATTTTCGAAAATTCAAAAAAAGGAAAGAAAGAAAGAAAGATGAGCCTAGGCCTTCCTTTCTTTGGGCCTAAACAACTTTCATACCAAATATATATGAAGGAGGAATTTTGGGCAACCACTTAGAAAGGAAAATGGTGAAGTTTTTTTTGGAAAATTGCGTACTAGCAAGACACCTCTCTCGACTGGAGACTTGGGGGACTCCTACCATATACCACTACACCTTGGTACTCAGAAATTTCGCGACTACTCAGTGCCTTGGATTTTTCAAGTCCTCAACCAAGAAGTTTTCCTCACTCAAGAAATTAAGGGAGCACTACTTCAACCTACAGGGTCCACCCACGAAGTTTCAACATGCAAACTTCAACAAAATAAAAAATCCAAGCTCAGCATCATTACTCTAATTGAAGAGATCGAGAAGCCTCAACAGCCTTTTGCTAACACCGTTGTCGAAGAACAAAGCTTCGCCATACCACATCTATTACTTTGTCAAATAGCAAAAGTATCTCATATCATCAGGATCGAACATACTCCAGGTTTGACAGACTTATTTTGACCCTCAAATTCTGGAGTCGGCTCGCTCCTTTGGAGGAAACCAGAAAACCCTCCAGCCTAGTTCAAGAATACACCTGTGGAAAGTCAAGTACAACAAAGCACGTGCCGATTCGTCCGTCTTCTCCAAAAACAAGAATACCTCATATCATCTCTTCTCCCTGTTTCTTCTCTTTATCCTTGTTGCTGAATGAGAAACAGGGAGAATGAGTACAATCAACCGGAACCCAAGATCAACTTACCGATCTGAGACTGATTGCTTACCTTGCATGTCACCTCTTTCGGCAGATCTCATCGCTTAGAGACTTGGGGGACTCCTACTATATGGTTTGTATCGTACTTAACCAAACCCGAAACTACAAGTAAGCTTCAAATGAAAATGATACATTACCTTGTGCGTCAACGCCAACTAAAGATACCACTCCTGGATGAAGGAAAAATACTTCCAAGAGAAGATGCCACATCTACTTACAAGACAGAAAAGGCAAGTGAAGGCGACACCACACTTCGGTACTTGGAAGTTTCGTAATTACTCAATGGCTTGGATCTTGCAAGTCCCCAACCGAGAAGCTTCCCTCACTCGGGAACTTAGGGGAACACTGTTTGTACCATACTTGACCAATCCCGAAACTACTAAGCACCGGTCAACAGCATACCGTCAAGGACCCATAAGACTTTTCCTCCAACCAGGAGGCTAATCACAACACGACACATGTCGATATCAGAAGCCAATCACAGCGTGACACGTGTCGATATCAGAGGCCAATCACAACACGACACGTGTCAATGTCAGAACAAAGCTAGAAACTCTCTTCTATAAAAGGGGATCATTCTCCCACAATAATCCCTAATGTCATTTGTACTAAACTATTCACTAGAACTCACTAAAAGAGAGCTTGAACCTATGTATTTGTGTAAACCCTTCACAACTAATGAGAACTCCTCTACTCCGTCGACGTAGCTAATCTGGGTGAACCACGTACATCTTGTGTTGTTTGCTTCCCTATCTCTATTCATTTACATACTTATCCACATTAATGACCAGAGTAACCTAGCGAATGTCACAAACTTGACACTTTCTGTTGTACCAAAGTCCTCGCCAATTTTGTGCATTTATTTAAGGGAATATTCCTGACGGACATTAGGGGTTTACCTGCGCGTGGTAGCGAGTATAGCCATGTCTTAACTGACGTGTGAGGGCGCGTCTGGCCTCCGATTTGCTTTCTGTAAATTTATGTAGGTTCGTGACATCGAGTATATCAATTTCATATATTTAAACCCTAGGTTTTAGCAAACTATGGAGGTTTTATTTAAGTTTCCGTGTATGTGTTTTAATTAATTTAAAAATAGTTCTTTCACATATAGGGGAAACGTATCCCGAGGACTTGAGGGGTCATGCAAGGCTCGGAAGCTACAATCAGACGACGTATTTATGAGTGGGCAATTTGTTTTTATACCTATATATAGTTATAGTTTCCATAAATGCGTATTTACTTCATTTTTACGCTTATATTGCCAAGTATCATTATTGTGATATTACTTGTGATAAATGTTGCTATATGGTTGGGATACTATCATGACATTCATACATATTTGTACATGCTCATCTTGCTGCACCTCGGTGTTAGTACTCCATCAAGGGCCAGGGCCAGTCCTTCAAGTGTATGTTCACATCAACACCATTTGTTCGCCTTGGATCCAAGTTAGGTGCCAGTCTTGTCGTACATATTGCATTAGGCAATTCCGACTCGTATGTGACCGCGCCTCAGCGCCAGTCTTCACATGATCGTAGTACTAGAGCGTATTGATTATACTCAATCCTGTCGTACATGTTGCATTATGAAACTCCGACTCATGTGCTAGCATAGATAGATGAGCAATTGATTATACTTGATTATCACATGATTATATTACTGTGGCATTTGATATATCATGACTTGGCATATGTCTTGCTATATTGTTGTTGTACTGTTATTTACATACTTACGTAGTATGTTTTAAGGAAACTATACTTGTTTTGCAGCGAAGGGTTACTATATTCAAAAATAAAGGTTTTCTTACAAACACTGTTTTGTTGACCCACTCAACTTTGTTTTTCGCCCCTGCATGACCTAGATAGCTGTGCTCTTTGTGGCATTTTTAGGAACCTCCAGCAGTTATGACATTATCTCTATGTAGAAGTATGAACTTATCCACTGTTGTGTAATAAGTGTACTTTAGTTATTTTGACTACTTTACTGTAGCCGTACTGTCTATTATGCTCTAAATAATTATAATGGGTTCTTCCCATGACTGCGCACTTTTTCACTGTTTAGTTTAAATTAGTTCTAGTTTGGTTTTAATTTATTCACTTTTTCACATCACTTACCCTTATGGTTACGTCACCTCACGATGACGGCCAGCATGCTTGGATAGTTGGACCTCCTAATTAAGGTCGGGGTGTGTCAATTTACTCCTCTACTTTCTTTCTCCTTCCCTTTTCTTTTGTTAATTTTGATTCCAATTTCTTTTTAAACTGTCATACATTTAACACACACACACACACACATAGTGTGTGACCTTTACCTAGTATTTTTGTAATGTTTATGTGTTTTTTGGGAAAGCAGGTTACCAGAATGTTTGGCCACCTATACGGATTATAAGTAGTTATCAAACAAAGTTGTAATAGACGCTGACAAAATTCTCAACAATATCGGACAAGATATTTTTCTCTTGTGGAAACAGTTACCCTAGTGATAAGCATTGGCTCCAGAGATGACACCAAATATAATTTACTACCTATTAATAAAATTCTCTTTGTCAACAAAAGAAATTATAGAGAGGCAATTTGATATTCTATTACGAAATACACATTCTGCCTTTCTTGGAGTCTAAAAACAGGTCACAATTAATATACTGATTAAAATGCAATAGTTTTACTAAAGTTTTAGTATAATTTAAGGTTTTATATGAGAAGTAAAATAAAAATCATTATTGGGCTAACCTCCAGAAAAAGCCGAGAGCAAAAGTTGTCATAAGGACAGGGGGAAAGAGAAACACATTTGTTTTTCTTCCTCCCATCTCCTCCACTCCCTCGTTTTCTTTTTCTAGTCTATTGATGTCACATTCCAATTCTGAAATACGCTCAAGATCGACGAGTTACATAATTAGGATGTAGTTGTACAAGAAATATATAAACAATGGGTACATGAGATATCCAGGGAAAAACACCTTACAATAAAATCTAGTCCACAATTTATGTCCAAAATAACTAAATATAACTTGAAGGGTACTAACCCTGCTCTCAATTACATTGTCCACCACAATTACATCACTTGAATCCCAACATCGTGAACGGATGTACTAGGTTTATGACAAAACCCGTAAGCAGTGAAACTCGTGTAGTAGACAAATAACACAAAACATTTGTGATGGTCAAACAATCTCATATTTCATGATTCACTATTATGATTCTCATGAGATTCCAATCAATCATTACACAACCCATTATAGTGCTGGAATGACACACCTTCATAATACTCATGCACTCATGTGGGAATGAGATCAATATTTATTTCACCATTGCACCTATTTTGCGTTAATTAGGAATGAGTCACATCCAAATCTGCTTCTTGCTTGGATAGCACTCTCGGAAACTCGATTGACCTACATAGGTACTCAATCGTCTCTTCTATTTATGTTTATTATATATTATGGGCTGGTTTGGTATTGCTGTGTTTTGAAGAAAAAAAAACTGCTTCTGCTGTGTTGTGAGAATAAACTCATTTTTGCTGCTTTACGTTTTCAGCTTTTTTTTTTACCAAAAATTATGAAAATAAGCTGTTTTTATTTACCAAACACCTTTTTGAGCTTAACTTTTTTTTGTATCAATTTTTTATAAAAGCACCTCAGAACCAAACCAGTACTATATTAGAGATATTGTGTGTGTGTGTGTGTGTAATAACATTATAGGCATTCAATCATCTCTTCTATATGATAACTTATACCTTGGATTCAGTTAGTTTCATTCTGTATTTAGTTCTGGAAAGAAAAAGACGTTGCATGAAATTACTTCATTGATTGTATATTTGTCCAGACAATTCAAAATTGCAGGAGTGAGCTTCTGAAATTATTCCTTATTTAGGAATCTTTCAGGATACCTCTATTTTTATCCTTGCAATAGCAAAAGCTAATAATTCAAGAACAAGTTGATTATTTAATTAATTTCTTGTTTTTGAGACGCAGTCTTGGAGTTTCTATCCGGAAAATATTTTCTGCAATTCTGACACCGGTTTTTCAATGAAAATTTTCAGAAGCTGGGGGTGTGGTCGCAGTTGCTGCATGCAGGGAACCCATGGATTTCTCAAAAGGGAAATATCTTGATCTTGATTAAGATCCACCATGGATGAAGTTGTCTTCCTAACAAATGTTTTCAGAAGCAGCAACGTTCTGCGTTAGTATTTTGATACAGTGTCTTCTGTGTCTAGGATATTTGTTCTCTTCGGTCTTTTTTGCATATATCGGTAACTATATCTTAGTTTTACAGTTTGCATTTTTAATTATTTAGTCTACAGTTTGTATTTTGAAAGTTACTTTTCCAAACATACGGTAATGAACAAGTGATGAAGGACTTACTTATTTTAATTCTACTGTTTTGTGCAGATGCATAAGTTTTCTTCATCACTAATCTATCTTCTACCTTCAACTTAACGAAATTTCTTCCCATATTTCTTCACCGTGCCTTGAATCTAGTCAGAAGTTAGAGAGGAAAGTCGGACGGGTAATCGCCGGGGTGTCTTTGAATTGTGTCTCTGAGCAGTTTCTCCTGCTCGCGGAGATCGGAAGAGGGAGAGTCATATACATCTGTGAAAATGTCAGCAATTGGAGGTTTGTCAACTTTTTCTGCTTCTTGGATTGCATGTAATATCTGCATTGCAACAAAACCGCATAAACAATTATTCAGAAAACACGATTCTCATATTTGGATCTTACACCTTCCATATCTGTTCTGTTCAACAACATGTTCTGAAGCGTTTCTTCCAAAAAGAAGTAATAGTACACCTTACCTGCTTTCTCGCACTGTTTCTGGCCTCTAACTCTTGCTTATCACTCCACCAACTATTGTTTTCCATCCACTTTCTAAATCGAGATACAGGGTCTCGTTCCATTTTCCACCATTCAATCTCTTCGACTGGACGATACTTCGTCGAATCATCTGAAGTGGAATGGTGTCCTACTCGATATGTTAATGCCTGTCAATGGAAAAGATCGAAACCAAACATCAAAAGTTGAAGAATATGAGTTTCAACAATGTGGCTCACAAGGCCAGGAAACCAAATAAAAATCCTTTTCTTTACCTCAATTAAGATTGGTCTCTGTTCTCTGATTGCCATGTCACGGGCAGCATGAACTGCACCGTACACAGCAAGTGCATCATTACCATCTACTCGGATGCTTCGAATTCCATACGCCCGGCCTTTGACAACAACGCCATCACCTGCCCAAAGAAGAGGAATAAATTATTACTTTGCTTCTATGCATCAGCACTACGTTTGATAGAAATTGTAAAAATACAAGCAGAGAGATGGAATACTCCGAAACTGGTCTGATGTAGGTGTACTGATAGCCCATCCATTGTTCCGACAAAAGAATATAACCGGAGCCTCCTTAACAGCCGCAAAATTCAAAGCAGCATGGAAATCACCCTAACATAATTTGATTCATCAGAAAGGAACAACCAAAACCAATGACCTCTAACTTATAGGGACGCCCCTCCACAAAAACAGTGAAATGCTGGGCATCAATGGGATAAATGCAGAGGCTATAACAAGATTTTGAATCAACAGAAACATGAGGGACTTAATAACCTTGTTCGCCGCTTTTAATTATATTCGCCTAAGGCTATTAAAAACGTTGGAGGTGTGAGCACTTTTAGGATGAAATTCAGTGGTAGTTTACCTCGCTTGTGCCACCATCACCAACATACGCGACCACACATGCATCTTTCCTGTCCATCTTTAAAGAATATGCAGCACCAACAGCCTGTGGAAGTTGTGTGCTGCAAAGCAATATAAATTATTTGTGGGTGACCTTAATCATTTTAGTGAAACATTTGAAAATGGTCTACACATCAGCCAAAAATAATCTCCAGCATAAAAAATTTGTATCTTACGCCACGGTTGATGCTATAGTTACATAATTGAGCTTGTTAGATCCATAATGGATCGGCATCTGCCTGCCTTTCCCATAATCAGCTTTGTTACTGAAACACTGGTTTGCAAATTCTTGTAGAGTGAAACCGCGCCACAATAGCACTCCTGCCTCCCTGTACTGCATACATGTCAAAGAAAATTTCTCTCAGCACCTCTCATGATAAACTATTGAATCAACTGATGAGGAAAAAGGAATTGAAATCTTAATGAGTAGGAATGCAGGTGTGGCGTATTTAACTAGAAAGGATATTATAGAAAGTTCTTATATATGCGTATATGTGGTGGAAACCTGAGGAAAGACAATGTCGTCAATGGTGAGTGCTGCCGCAGATGCAATATTGGTAGCCTCTTCACCAACTGTGGTCAAATAGAACGAAATCCTTCCTTGCCTTTGTGCTTCATAGAAAATGGTGTCCATGGTCTGAAGAGTAACCATGTTGGTATACATTTTCATAGCAACTTCCTTACTGACCTGTTTAAATTGGTAATATGTAAGTCGCAAGGTTACTTCCTATGGGTTATATTATATTCGTGTTCGTAGAAAAGAAAACGGAAACTCATTATTGGAAGCGAGACAGACGGAATTTCCAGTACCTCTACATAGTTGCTGGACAAAATTTGGCTCCCATTGTCGTCAAGGACGCGATAACAGCATTCCCGCTCCTCAGCAGTCTCGGATATGAACCTCATTTCAGGAGTGAACTTGACCTTTCCTTCGGGAAACACTAAAGCCTGTAGTGAAGAAGCGATATTCTTCAGCGATTATATGTGTATATATGCAATGTGCAAGCTCACGGGGCCTCTCGGAAGCAAATTTATGAAATTACGCAAGACTGTCTCATCTTGTAATTCATCCAAGATATTAAACACCACCTCAATGGCGCCTTACTTGGTTCCTAAAGTGCAGTACTAAATCTCTCGGAAGAAATAACTGCAAGAGTGTTTTAGCAAGAAGGTAAAAATGCAAACTCTTTCACAGCTGAACATAACAGATCACGCGGCCCATCGGGAGTCATTCTTTTAGGTAATGATCAATCAATTCAATGTTGGATCATTCATCACGGAGCAAAATTTGACAAGAACATCTCTCGCTTCTAGTTTGCTATATTTTTGCTTCCGCTAAACTAGTCTAAATTCCGCCGCCTGACTCTGTCCTAAATCAGTGCTGCATTTCAACATAATCTAGTTCTTGTATAGAAAGAACAGGAAATTAATGCAAGCCAGACGCAATCAAACTGGAAATTGAAGAGTAAACTCATAATTTATAACAGTAAGATACCTGATTGTGATTGCGATCAGTCGTATCCGAATCCGGCATCTTTTCTGCATTGACGGATTCAAAACGGCGAGAGCAGAAGTTACTGAGATCTCCGGCTGCCGGGATTCGGAAAATTTGAGGAAATGAGGGAGTAAGTGGAAGTGGAGATTTTGGAGTCCAAGAGGTGCGACCGACCGATGATGATTTGAAATGCTTGATAATGGTGCTACCTGATTTCCTCATCATCTTCTTCTTCTGAAAATGTCCAACTTCACAGGGAGAGAGGTAGGGTTTGTTTAGCTGTCAGTGCATGGACTGTCGTGGGAGAACCAGTGCTCCACTTTGTACTACATGGAATTGAGGATAAGAGTGCCAAATCAGTAGGACAAATAAAACAGCCGTTTCGGAACCAAACTTGTTTGATTACTATGGACCCACTGCCCACTACCAAAAGGGATCGATACTGATCTTACAACTCAGATCCCACGTGTCTCTTCTTCGTGTTTAACGATAAATTATTATGCGACGTATCCTTTCTTTTCAATCCATCAAATCAAAGAAATGTGTCATTGAAATTTGATCTAACAATTAAGATTCATTTTAAATGTTATAATAATTTCAGTTGTTAGATCAAATTTCAATGATACAGATTCATTGATTTGATGAATTAAGAGGAAGAAATCCGAATATTATTATTTTCTATTATTAAGTGATACAGTAATACCACCTGACATTGCTGAGTGGTACTGTGGTAGTACATCTCGACTCATAATTAGCCATCTGTACTGCTAATACAAATCATCAACAAACTTAAAATTCTGCCGTTTAACAGCCAACATCACGTTAAAGGGTTTTCCTTTCGTTCGGGGGGTTAATTAATCTTTATGGCTCCGTCGCTGTCGCCGCCTCGAGATTTGACCACTTCCTTGTGGTCGCATGCTATTGAATAAAATTGAAATTGCAGATGTTTGATAGAAATAAGAACTTTTTTTATTTTTGCCGTCGTAGATTATTATCATGCATAAAATTGACGACTTATTTCTCAAAATTAAGAATTTCTTAAAGAGGATTGAAGTGGATTTGATAGTAACCGAAGCAATTGAAGAAATAGTCGAGAATTGAGGCGCATCGAAACATCGATGGCTGTTTGTTTTCAATTCAAACAGTGGGCTGGCTTCCACCATCTTCTCCGATTAACTGGATTTGGGATTTATCCCATCTTCTTGATGTCTTTCATAATTATACACTTATAGAAAATATTATTGCAGAGAAATTGCAGATGCAAACGTAAGGCACTTGCTACCAGTCTCGCCACCGACAGTTCGTTAGTCAAGCTTTTGGGTAGCGTCGGCAATATGGTAGTTAACCACCTTGTCTAGGGTCTGTTACTTCATAATTAACTGCAGAAGTTTGTGTATTAATGTCCACATGGCAAAATTTGAGTGGAGATGTAGTACCACTCACTAATGCCAGCTGGTGGTACCATATCATAGTATAATTTCTTGTGTTTAACAATGAAAAATAATAGCCACTTATACTACGGTTTTTTAGATTAATATAATTTATCATTTTGGTTCTTAAAATTTAAAATTGATGAAAGTGATCCTGATTTGTTTATCATTAATAATTTTGTTAAAAAATCTCAGTTTAATAAAAATAAAATAACATAAATACCCTTTAGTTTTGTCAATAATTTTAGGCATTGAATAGATTAACATTGCTCTTTAATACTCTGTCTAAATTTCAAGGATGGAAGAAGAAAAATTATTTTTGGGTTAGAATCTAAATTTTTTAGACAAAATTTAGGTTTCAATTCCAACCATTATAGTTGCTCTAAATAGTAGTTGTTGGGAGAGAAGATCAGTACAAATCTAACTCGTGCGCATAAATATGATTATTTTCTGCAACTACAATACAGCACCATCTATGAACTTTAGAGCCTTTTTTTTTTTTCTTGGAGAATAGATTTGTCATGTGATGAACTTAAAAAATCCAGAGTATCATGTGTGTTCCGTGAGCACCAATGTCTTAAAAAACGTTAGGCGCTAGTCATAAGGCAGATTGGGGCCAAGTGCTTAGGCGGATTTATGTAAATTTATAGTATATCTTGTAAATAAGTGACTATTTACACTTAAAAAAAATATACTTGTATGAATAATAAAAGACTGATAAAATGCAAAAATAGAAGTATAAGAATACACAAAGTATATACATCTAACAAGTTCAATATGTAAAAAACAGTAAGCACGTAATCATGATGAGGAGTATTCTTGGATGATAGACTAATTGTTCTTGTTCATGATCCTTGCATTGGATTGGTATCTAGTTTGTTCATGATCCATTTCCATAAGTATACCACCATAAAACTAAAAATGAAAAAAATACACAATTAATAATAATAATAAAAAAATCTAACCGCCTAGGACCACCTAGCTCCAGGCCGATTTTTCAAAACGATTTGCACTAAATTGCGGCGAGCCTTTACTGCATAGGCCGATTTTTAGAACACTAGTGAGCACACTAGAAAGTCCATGCATTGGTTTCAATAGGGAGTATCTCCATTTTTTTCCTAAAATCAAATTGATTGATAAGAGAATTGTTTAAGACTATCTTCAATCCTTAGGTTAAAACTTACAATTTTAAGCCCATAAAATTTAGGTTTTAACTAGAAACGGCTTTTTTACTCCAACCTTTATGGGTTAAAATTTTAGCCATAGATCATTAAATAATGAATTTAGGCTTTTTTTTTTAAGTAACTTTTTTAAAAGAAAAAATTATGTAGACTATCATAATTTTTTATGAACATTTTAATCTAAAAATATTTAGATTCTGACAAATATTGAAAAATCACTAACCGACACCATGAAACTCGTGAAACACTATGAAAGAATATGAAACACATAAAAGAAATTTTTTTTTAATTACTTTAGCTGTTGGATTTAAATTTGGACCCTTACATGTTTTTTTTTTACCGTTAGATTTCATCAAATTAGATCTTAACCGTTAGATTCAATAAATTTATAAATATAAAACTAAAAAAAAATATATATATATATATCATATATACTAAAACCCGTAGGGGTTGGGTACTGTGGATGACCAGTGTCCGGACGGAACTGCCCTCGCTTCTCTGTTTTCTTTCCGTTTGTGTCCCTGTTTTCCACGAGGCGCTCAACTTATTCTCTCGACTTCGAGAGTCATCTTGAGTTAGGGTTTTGTTCCTTCGTTGCTTTTCTTGATTTCGGCTTTTGCTCTTTTCGTTTTGGCTGTTCTTTCTCCCAATCCTCTGTTTCCTGTGATAACCGTGCTTTCTTTCGCGGAAATCATATATACTAAAACATTTTTGTCCGGTTCCTTTTCTTTCCTGTTTTGTACAGTGATTCCTTTTCACTGCTTTTGGTCCATTTTTTTTCCCATTTCTTTTGCTTCTCTTCTTTCGTAGCCGTCTGCTCTCTCCTCTCTTCGCCTCTGTTGGTCTCAAAGTGGATAGTTTTGTGGTGAGTTCGTCTAATCTTGCATCTGCAACTTTTTTATGCAACTGTATGGATTGTGTTCTGTTCAATTTTAGATGTTAGAAGCTTTTAATTTTTTTTGGGTTCAATTTTAAATGGGTTGTTGCTTTCGGAGTTTTCGTTTGATGACAGAGATGGGGTTTTTGGGGAGAAACTGTTAATCCGTGAGATTTTTAGTTAGGTTGTGTTGTGGGTCTTGACAAATGGATTTTCGATTTGTAAATGGATTTTCTGTTGAAATTGTTTCTCTTCTCATTTTTGGTTTTTTTTTTTTTTTTTTTTTTTTTTTTTTTTTTGTGCCATCGGGTTTTGCATGTGGGTGTATAATCATGTTTTCTTTTGAATTTCAGGGGATTCAGGTTTTTATTTTTCTGGAACTTTTGTCTGCAGCTTTGGAAGACATTTGTGCTTAAGGTGAGAAACTTTGGTTGCTTGCTTTTGGGTTTTGTTGTAGAATTATTTTTTTTTAATTTTTTTTATTTTTTAAGAGTTACATTCGTGGGAATTCATTTGGTCTTCTTTTTTCCTGCATCTGAAAAATGCCACATGATGTGAGTTTATAATTAAATATGAATATCAAAATGGGTTTTCTGTGCAAATTTTATTTCTGATTTTATAGAACCGAAGAGGATGTTAACAATAACATTGTGTGATATGCGATCTAAAGTTCTTTGGTGAGTTATTTGGTTTTCTTGCCACATGGGATTTTAATACTTTTTTTTTCGTGGTTTGTGTGTGGTTTTCTGATGTGTTTTTATTTTTAATTTCAGAAAAAGTTAAGGATACGATCAAACGTTTACTGGTGAATTTTCTATTTTTCTGATTGTGTGTGATTTAATTTTTTTCAAGCTTTGGGTATACTTTTCTGATCTGCTTTGATTTTTAGTTGCAGCAAAAGTTGTTGCTCGAAATTTCCAGTTTTTATCTGCGGCTTTGCAAGCTCTTTATCAACAAGGTATATCATTTTTATTCTTTTTCCTGAATCTTTTGTTGGATGGAATCGTTTTTTGTTTTTGGTGAGTTCTTCTAATCTCGCATCTGGTACTGTATTTTTTTTTCCGACTGTATAGATTGTGTTTTGTTGAATTTTAAATGGTAGAAGCTTCTTGGGTTCAATTTAAATGTGTTGTTATCAACTCTTGAATTGCTTTCGAAGTTGTTTTCGTTAATCAATAAGAGATTCTGAATGCTTAAGACTTAAAGGTTACAAGTGAAAAATGAATTTGAGATTCTCTTTAGTGTTTAGACTTGAATTTTTACAAGTGATGAATTTGAGATTCTTTTTAAGAGTCAAATGTCCCGCTCATAGTGTTTCTTCCATAAGTTCTAAATCTCTTGCTGTAAGCTCCTAATACCCGTGTCTTGGTCTTCCCTTAGGGTACTTTCTCCCAAGCTGAGCTCCATTCCTTCTTTAGACATTCCCAAGGGCTGAAGAAGCCAAGAATCACTGCTACTGAAACTGAAAGTTTCCTAAAATCCCAAAAAAAGTATGGAAGGATTAGAACTATTGAAGGAATTGGCAGAACAATGGAAGAAACAGGCAGAGCAATGGTCGTCTCACGCCCTTCAATACTTTCATCAGGTTCCACCCGAGCAGATTTATGCTGCTATAGCGGTCTTGCTATTCACCTCATTCTTACTCTTGTTGGGTACGTAATCTTGTAATTTATTTATTTTCAAAAGAGTCCACAGTAATCTATATATTTTCTTTTATCTCTGTGTTGTAGTAAGGTTGTTTAAACGCCCAAAAGCTAATACCATACTGCTGAGTGGGCTTAGTGGCAGTGGGAAGACTGTTCTTTTCTATCAAGTAAGCGTTGAGATTATTGGATTTTGTTCTTCTAAACATTATATGAATCACTGCTTTGTAGACTCAATAGTTGATCCAATTTTCTAAATCGTTCATTAGAGTGACTAATGTCATACTTAGTCTTTAATATGTAATGCAAACAAAATTTATCTAGACCATATGACTGGTTATTTGCTCTATGTCAATTAGAAACTTGATTGGGTTGGTCCTGTGCTGATGTTGTATCCCTATCTTTTTTTCTGATATAATTTGGAAGTCTATGTCTGTTTGAGATAATTTGTTGTTTAATGCTTGGAAAGTAATATATATAGAAATTCTAAATGCCTTTTATTAATATGTCCATCTTTCCCTGTTTCAAGTTACTTTGGTGATCTATTTATGCCTTAGAAATGTTCATCTAACTTTTATGCCATGAGTTGATGCACATGCCAGCTTCGGGATGGCTCTTCACATCAAGGTACTGTCACTTCCATGGAACCAAATGATGGATATTTTGTGCTCCATTCGGAAAAATCAAAGGTATATTTCAGCCTCTTGTGCTCGTATGCAAATAACTATGCTCAAGCAATATTGCTTGTCTGTTTAAATGAGGGCAGAGTTTAACTTATCTGTTTGCTTTTGATATGTAGAAGACATTAGCCACATCATTTTCTTCCCTTTCTTTTGTACTGTTGTTCCGGTTGACTGTCAACTTGATCATGCTCACCCGTCTATTGGTTTTTAATGACAGGGTGGAAAGGCAAATCCTGTTCATCTTATCGATGTTCCTGGGCATTCTCGCCTTAGAGGCCAACTAGATGATTTTCTGCCTCAAGCAGCTGGGATAGTATTTGTGGTTGATGCTTTGGAGTTCTTACCTAATTGCCGTGCTGCTTCTGAGTGAGATTTCCTCTTTTCAGTAAAAAAAGCTACAATATGATATTGAAAAATGGCTACTCTGTTTCTATGTGCTTACATCCATTCTAGAGTAATAAAAATGTTAGTAACAAATGGAGGACCCTGAATTTGGGATGTATGCATAATTGCATATAGATGGATGATTTGCATGCAACCTAAGGTTTTCACCTGTAAAGGCTGACCCGTGGCACTTTATTTGCTAAAGGTACCTATATGATATTTTGACTAAGGCGACTGTGGTGAGGAAGAAAATTCCAGTTCTTATTCTCTGCAACAAGACAGACAAAGTAACAGCACATAGCAAGGAATTTATTCGGAAACAACTGGAGAAAGAAATGTAAGATTTGAACTCTTGTAATTATGGGTTTCTTTTTTCTGATTGATTATAATGTTTTACTCTAACTTTTCAATTCTGTATGGGACTAAATTAACTGCTAGTTATATGCACTCGTAAATCATTTCCTGCATCTTCATTTTTTTAATGAGAAATATCCACTGTCTTCATGGTTTCCGAGGAAGATAATTCCTTCTGATCAACATCTATGTTTTCCATAAGTACATTGGTTGGACTTTAAACTGTTTTGCTGTGATTTTCTAATTTTCATCCATGATGCATTCAAGACAAAATTTTCCATACAATTCTCTGTTGGTTTTGTTTTGTAAAGTGTTCATTCGCCGACAGGGCTCTATGATACGGTGATTTGCATTCATTATTCTGTTTCTGCTTCATAAATCTATTTCATTGTTCATTGTTCATTGTTCTGATACATTTGACATTTAACACCCTACAGTGAGAAGTTACGGGCATCAAGAAGTGCAATATCAGCAGCTGATATTGCAAACGACTTTACCCTTGGAGTACCTGGCGAAGTATTTTCGTTCTCTCATTGCCAGAACAAAGTTACAGTTGCAGAAGCGTCTGGTCTAACGGGTGAAATATCTCAGGTGGAGCAGTTTGTGAGGGAGCATGTGAAATCTTAGGATGTGTCGTCTCCTCCATTTGATGAGTTTGTGATACTTTTTCTTTAAGGTTGGGTTGAACATTGTCTCTTGATGATTGAAAAAACTGACTAGATGTGCAAAATGGGTTCAACTTTTTTTCCAAGGAAAGTGAAGGGAGGATGGAAGGAATTCAACAGAAAGGAAGAGAGAGCAATGAACAAATAGATTCATGAGACGTAATACCGACGACTGTTTATGGGTGATTTATTGTGCTTAAATTGATTGATTATGATGCACGGCTCAACTTGCGCTTAAATTGTTTCGTTGATTTTCATACTGTATTTGCACGTTGTCGAAATCAGCTCAGCTTGTCGGAAATCCAGCATAGTTTTGCCTTTGCTGTTGTTTCCGACCACCATTTCACGGTTTCGGATTTCAAAAGAGCCATTGATATGTTATGCGTTCTTTTGAAACCATACACGAGTGAGTATACTAGGGATTTTAGCTGGTGAGCCACTTCGAAGAATGAACAGAAAGAACTCCTAACGTGTCGATAAACTCTTAACAGTATTTTCTCCGGTCGTTCAACTTAACCCCATGTTGCATGAGTGAAGTTTGCCTTATTTTCTATCGAATTCCTCACTCTTATGGAAAGGACCACTCATGCAAGGCCAAATCCCTCATCCTCTTGGAATTCAACTACCTCGTCCATCCAAGGAGTCCAATTCTTCCGATTCAGGAGTTGGATTTCTTATTTTGCGTGGGCACCGCCACTCTCTTGATTTCTTCAAAGTTAATAATCGCTTTACTACTCTGTAATCAAAATTTAATTCCTTGTTTCAATTCTGATTACGTAAACTCATCATTAAAGGTTTAGGGACGAAAACTAAACTCGGGTAAAGTTTACGGACATTTGTCACAATTTTTTTTTAGTACAACGATATATTTTATACTAAGAGAATGGAGAGTTCGGCTAAACACACAATGGGTAACCTAATTCGGTATAGAGTTCGTTATCTACGAGATTCAAACCTAAGACCTTTCACTTACTAGTAAAGAGGAATACCACCAACCGTTGTACAAAGTTACTTTCTCACAATTTAAGCTACAAACAAATAACTAAAAGAAAAAGGCAAAACGACCTATTTGTAAGTTGGTTTGAGGACTTGAGGAGAAGTGGGTAAGAGGATGATGATGGATGGATGGGGCCAGTCAGTCACGGGCCTAGTTAAGTTGCGTTTGCGTGTGTGTGTGTAGACATAGTCAACGGATGTAAAGTAAAAGGAGTGAATGAATCCGATTGGCCACTGGGCATTGGTGGGGCCCACGTCGCGGCAGCCGGTAGTGGGTTCGCTTCGGGATGGGGCCGTCCCTGACCAGAGACCACCACGTAGTAATATAATATTATATATAGAATTCACGGGCGCTACAACCCTTCATGCTTGCATGCATGACATGTTGATTCTTTCTTGATCCAGACAAAAGCAAGTCTGTAACAGCAAGAAGTAGAATTAGATGAAACGAGAGCCACGAATTAAGAAACCTAATCATTCACAAGCTCGACTTAATTAAGATCCAACGCCAATGAACGTCATCTTACCTCTCTTTCTGTCTGTTTGTCCTGCTCTCTCGATCGTTCTCCTCCACAGAAAATATTCACCCGTCCCATGCCATCATTTTCATTTCTTTTCTTCTTCTTTTTCCCTTCAAATTTCAATGGACAGGGAAATGTGGAGGAAGGGCAACCTTCTACTTGCGCTATTGCATATGAAGGGTTGTCAAATCAGTTCATTGGGTTATTAACACATACTTATTAAGATCTGTTTAATTTGATATCACCATAATATTTACGTGAGGTTGGTAGTGATGATGATGGTGCAATGTGAAATCAAACTAAATAAATTTTAACATGTACCCATTAACAACGTAATAGGTTGATTTGCTACCTTTATGCATATGTATATGTCTATTTTGTTGAAATGAAAACTCCTTAAAATCGTAGTATTTTGAAAGTAGATGAGAAGGACTTTTTGTTTTGTAAAAATTAGAAGCGGATTATCTCATTTGAAAATGATTGGAATGATCATAACGTTTCTTTTTAAGTAATTTATCTCCTACTTTCAAATTAATTACAAAATTTTCATTTCAAAACGAAGCCGTAGGGATAAATCCTACCAGTACATAGGGTATAACATGATTTCATCTCAGCCACAAATTGACGGCCCAACGGGGCCCCTGGTTTATGCCCTTGCTCAAGTCCCTAGCTGAGCTAGGGGACCTGCACTCCTACTCCTACACATAATTCCAAATTGATGATGTGGGCACTTACTCTAAATTTAATTACCTAATTAAACATGAATTTCATCAATTAACAGCAGGGTTCTTAGAGTAACAAAACAAAACAAAAAACAGAATAGTAGATAGCAATCATCTTTAATTTTAACCACCTCGAAAGCCATTTTTGTTTTGTTTTAGTTAATTAATTAGCATTTCAAGTTTAAGAAAATTATTAACAATATTTCTCCAGAAATAAAGGCTTTGATAATTAGGTTCCAGCTGGATGTAAAGTGTTAACACAGCATTATCGCATGGTCCCAAGGATAAGCGATCGCTAGCAGACAAATACGATGTCGTATAATGTAGAAACAAAACAAACTTTCATATATATATATATATATATATATATATATATATATATATATATATATATATATATATATATATTATATACAGACACTTGTATTGACATATTGTGGAAGAGCAAGAGTTGATTGTGTAAAAGAACAAAGTTTACACCGAGAAACTGAGAGATGCCACTTACCAAAGCCACGTGAACTTTCTGCAATTCTGCATATGCAACTTTCCAGGACAAAAATCAAAACAGAAACATAAAGCTTATGTTGGAGAGATTTTTCTCCGTGCATGGACCACCGGCATATCTCATATGTCATTATATAATTGGAACGACGTTCAAAAGAAAAACTTATCTTTATTTGAATAATGATATATAGTGTATTACTGTATTATCATATATTTCGAGCATATTGAAAACCTCTCTTTATAATGAGCACATGTAAGTGAATCTTATAGAAATAACTTCTAGGATGTCCAATCAATTGAGGTTCAAATGAGATAAAGCTTATCTTAAATTATATGATTATGATAACTCTCACACTAAATACAATCCATATTTTATTGAACCACAAGAATAAGTACATGAAGTTTCATAGTTTTGTGATATATACCTTGCCAATGACGTGGTTGCCCGCATATGTTTTTCTACTCTCATATATACAATTAATAGGAATGTTAATAATCTTTTTATTTTACCTTTTCGGCTTTATTTCTCATGTTCCAATATTGCATGATAATAAACTGTCTAATTTTTTTATACATTGCCCTTGAAAGATAATCTCTACAAATATTAACTAATATTCGAAACTATTTAGTCATATAACAATATTTAGTAAATAAATAAATTATGTTTCTCACTTAAAATTACCGATAATCAAACGGTTCAATAATTTATATTTTGGTTGAATTTTTTAGAGTTGATATTTAAATTGTGATTTAAAAATTAGACCGTTCCAATCATCAACTAAAATTGCTACAAAAATATTAAAAGAATAACTAAGAATGTCAAGTGAAAAGTTTGCTAGCATCCTATTTAATTAAGGGTAATGATAAGTAGATTAAATTTGTAGACGAAATTTTGGAAAATAAATGACATGGAAGTTGATGATTGATTTATTACTTAATCGTTGACAAACGTGCTCATTCATATTGGTGACGCATCATTTAATTTACAAATTTGTCTCTGAATTTAATCTTCTTAGCATTACCCTCTAATTAATCACTTTGCAATACTCATATCCTATCCATGTATTTTACAGGTTAGAAGAGAAGATAAAAAAATTAGAGGAAAAATTAGAAAACATAAATTAGGAAAAAGAAACAACAAAGCAATGTAGTGGCTAGCTGGAACCCTTGTTTACCCAAAAAAAGAAAAAAAAAAGAAAAAAAAAAACTGGAACCTTATATTTAGCACTGAGCTGAGCTTTGCAGAGACAAACAGGAAGTAAAGAAAAAACAGAGAGGCAAACAAGAGAGAGAGCTCTTGAAATTTTCAATGAAGAAACAAGGCAGTGAGATTGAGGCAGTAGGCATCTCCTACAAGATTAATCACACACCCCACCGCAACTTCTTCAACATCTTCAGCCAAAACAAACAACCTGCTTCTGCTTCTGCTTGTGCTGCAAAAGTGGCTGTAGTAGCAGTTGAGGATGATGGAAGATCATCGAGAGGAAGAGCAGGAGGAGTTGGTGGGCAAGAAGTCCTCAAGGACGTCAACTTGCGAGCAAGGCCATGGGAGATCCTCGCCATTGTTGGTCCCAGTGGAGCTGGTAAATCTTCCCTCCTTGAGATTCTCGCCGGCAAACTCACCCCGCACGGCGGTTCCGTTTTCGTCAACCAAAAGCCTCTCCGCCAACCCTACTTCAACAAGGTCTCCGGCTACGTCACCCAAAAGGACACCTTATTTCCTTTGCTTACAGTCGAAGAAACCCTAATGTTCAGCGCCAAGCTCAGGCTCAGGGTTTCTCCCCTTGAGCTCAGCTCCCGCGTCAAGGCCTTAATCAACGAGCTCGGCCTCGCCCAAGTCGCCGCCGCCAGAGTCGGAGACGACAGAGTTCGGGGGATCTCCGGCGGAGAGAGGCGGCGTGTCTCCATCGGAGTCGACGTCATCCACGACCCCGAAGTGCTCATCCTCGACGAGCCCACTTCCGGGCTTGACAGCACCTCCGCCCTTCAGATCATTGACATGCTCAAGACCATGGCTGAGACCAGGGGCAGAACCGTCATTCTGAGCATTCATCAGCCGGGATTCAGAATTGTGAAGCTCTTCAACTCAATCCTTTTGCTGGCCAACGGCTCCGTCCTCCACCACGGCACCGTCGATCATCTCGGCCTCAACTTAAGGCTCATGGGGTTGGAGCTCCCTCTTCATGTCAACGTCGTCGAGTTTGCAATCGACTCCATCGAAACCATTCAACAACAACACCATTCGGCACCACACAATAATATTCTTGTTCTTGATCGTCAAAGTCGAACTGGTAAGCTGACTCTGCAGCAGCTGTTTCAACAATCGAAGACCAATAATAGTAATGCCGGTGGCGGAGGCGGAGGAGGAGTGGTGCCACTTGAAGTTGACGACGATAAAATCACCAGTAATGAAGTTTTTCCCGATTTGGATTTTACTAATTCGAGACTGCGAGAGACGATGATCCTGAGTCATAGGTTCTCGAAGAACATATTCCGAACAAAGGAGCTGTTCGCGTGCCGGACAATTCAGATGCTCGCCTCCGGACTAGTTCTAGGCTCCATCTTTTACGACCTCAAAGACGATCTCACCGGAGCCGAGGAAAGGGTAGGTCTATTCGCATTCATTTTAACGTTTTTGCTGTCGTGCACGACGGAAGCACTGCCGATATTTCTTCAAGAGAGGGAGATTCTGATGAAGGAGACTTGTTGCGGAAGCTACAGGGTCTCGTCTTACGCCATCGCCAACGGATTGGTTTACCTGCCCTTTCTACTAATCCTGGCCGTCCTTTTCACTCTGCCGCTGTACTGGCTGGTCGGACTCAACCCTAACTTCACGGCCTTCTTCCATTTCTTGTTGTTGATATGGTTGATATTATACACTGCGAATTCCGTGGTGGTGTGTTTCAGTGCACTCGTGCCTAATTTCATCGTGGGAAACTCGGTCATTGCCGGCGTCATGGGGTCTTTCTTTCTCTTCTCCGGTTACTTCATCTCCAAGCATGAGATTCCCGGGTACTGGATTTTCATGCACTACATATCGCTGTTCAAGTATCCGTTCGAAGGGTTTCTGATAAACGAGTTCTCAGGGTCGGACAAGTGCTTGGAGTATTTCTTTGGGAGGTGTATGGTGACGGGAGAAGAAGTTCTCAGAGATGAAGGGTATGGGGAGGAGAGCCGGTGGAGGAATGTGGCGGTCATGGTCTGCTTCGTCTTGTTTTACAGGTTTATTTCTTATGTCATTCTTAGATGCAGATGTCGATGCTCCCAGTCCCAAAGGGGCTTCAAACCTACTCCTCCTCCTACCCTCACTGCAACTCCTTTTCTTTAACTAGTAATTGTATAATTATATATATATATATATATATATATATATATGATTGTATTATTTTGTGCTCACTCATCCATCTCTCTCTCTCTCTCTCTCTCTCTCTCTCTCTCTCGATTTCTTTTTCTCTCTGATCACGAGTGTGATATGGATGATGGTTCACAATTCACATGTCTTTGGAATTTAGTAGTTTGAGATGAGATAGCATCCCAAGAAGAAAATATCGCTTCATAAGAAACAAAAATGAAGGAGCGACCTCAAGCTAACATGGCTCCTTGTTCTACAAGGATCAAGAGATGGACGTCTATCGTATACAATCTTACTTTAGCTTTGCAAAGAAGCTGTTTCCACGACTCGAACCAGTAACGTTTTGCCCACAAAGGAGCAACAAAAATTAAGAAGCAAAATATGCATAACATCCTGTAACAACTGTAATAACATCCATTTGAAAAGTTGCCACTAAAAAGCAACAAGGTGCCAATAGCATAAGCTGCATAGTCAACAAAATATGCACGACTAGTGCCAACTTGCTACGAATCGAAAAAAAAATTCCTCATTATATTAGCAGCAACTCGTACTGTGATGGTACAATACACGGTACAACAGGCAGAGTCGAGCGTACAATTCTTGCTCTCCCTCTGTATATTTTTCGTCATATGAATAACACCTATATGAACAACTAGAATTCGATTCAGCGGGAAATGGATTCGCAATTGGTGCTTCACCTTATATTCTATCAAACGCTGAAACTTACAAAACAAAAGGAATTTCATACCAGATAAAACAATTGGCCTTCTTATCAGACCATGAAGAATATCGGATTTGGTTATACGACGTGGCAAGGCCGCCGCCTCCTATATCTGCGCAACAAGGAGTTCATTCCATGCATCTGGAATTCCAGGTAAGCACCAGTGTAAGCAATCATTTGTGCCTGCATTTCCTTTTCCTCTAATGGTATAGTGGGATATGTGACCTTCGTCTCTCAATTGAGAAATGGCAGTTATATCCAGTAACTTTACTTTTGTACCTTTCAAAGCACCCTCGATCACTGAATCACTGGATCCTTCCTGGACTACTTCACTTCCTCCTACCAACGGAGTAGTATTGTCGCAGGTACCCCCAGTATTCCAGTCACCATTGAAGAAATGCCTTGGTGAAATAGTCCGAAAGAAAGCTTTTAGGCGGGGATGTGATGGTAGTTGTGAATCAACCCACCTGGCAATACTGTACACAGTAAAATTCTTAGCATTCCCAATTTCTGCACGCTTCTTGTCTTGATTGGGCTTTCCATTTACATACATTACCCACCGGTTACCATTAATCTTTCCCCTATTCCAATGATGCCCTGTATTAAGAACCAGCACATCAAACCGGTGAAGGTATTGTCTCAAGAAAGCTGGGGGACGATCCAAATGCATGGCAATATCACTGGCTCGGTCTGAGATGTTAAGGGGCACTAGATCACACAGGCTTGCTGACCAATAATATAAGATAGTGGTATTGGTGTTAGAGAATCGATAAGCCCAGCCATCAGGACGAATGGCTCCCCGACGTTTGACAAGGCCATATTCCTTTCCGACATTCTCAACTTCGGGGCTTTCTTCTCCGCCAGTTGTCATACACATCAAAGACTGGAACTGCTGTCTACCCAATGAATCTCCTATGAAAGCAATCGTTTTGTCCTGCATCCTGAAGGGCACATTCACATTTAGAAGACAGACCACAGCATGATAAGCCATTTCTCTGTATTGCACCAAATCTCAAATTCGGGAGACCAATGGTCCATATTGTTGAAAGGATTTAGAAGTAAGATCGTATGAAATGATTCATTCACGACTCAGGGAATATTCTAGACTTCTAGTTGAAAATTTTAGGTGTGCTTGAAGTGGAAACCAAGGGAAATTATATGGTTTCAGTCCAAAATTCAAATAAGTTCAGACAGAAAAGAATTACCTTCTCAAGAATGCAGAGCGTTCAAAATCTGGTATTCCACAATTTGCTGGCTTCCATCGGTAACCCTCAAAAGAAAAATCTGTTCGTTGTGTCAATCTACACGCCCACATTTCTGATAACCACTGCTTACATTTAAACCCAGAATATAAAGGGTGCCTGCTGTCTGCAACCCATCTACCCTTGGCATAATCACACACTGCATTGGTGAAAACTCCACAAGCTTAGGAAACATTGAACCATGAAACACGAGATGATAAATCTGAGAAATGGAAACCTTTCAACATAGCAGAGAAACAGCGTAAACAACAACTCTACAGATGGATAAGACTTTCCGGTGAAAAAATATATGCATAATGTATTTATATGTGAACTTCAACATAGTTTAATTGAACAACTCTGCCATTACTATTGCAGTGAATTATTCAACAGGAGTCAAAATTTACAAGAGTCAACGACTCAAGTGACACAAAACGAGAGCAAACCACTCAAGTGATGAAAACAAGAGTAAACCACTCAAGTGATGCAAAACAAGAGTAAATGACTCAAGTGATGCAAAGCAAGAGTAAACGACTCAAGTGACATAAAACTGAGAATTCTCATGTTCAAGAAAGTGCTAGGTTAAAATTTGGTTCGGAACACTTTCACCCAAGTGTTTCTTAGATCCTTCATATCAAACAAATTCTTCAATCTTCTCTTCAATAGAAACAATCCAATAAGCAACAGGTATTATGCAATTGATGGCTTGACACAACTTTATGTCGTTCTAAACCATAACAAGATATGTTAAGAGTGAAATCATTTTTTCACTTGTCCGTGAAATACATGGTACTATCTTTTAACTATTTATTTGTTTTTCTTTTTTCCCCTCTAAAATTTATCTCCATTCATAATATCTCCAAGACCTCCTTCCGCCGAAGTTGATTTGGTTAAAATTAAATGTAGCAGCCTTTTCCATACCATTGTAGAGAGAGAGAGAGAGAGAGAGAGAGAGAGAGAGAGAGAGAAAGAGAGGTTTTAGGGCATCTTTTAATCATGCAGTACCAAACCTCAAATCAGATCTCATACTGTGGTAACATTGGACCTCATCAGATTACCACTTTAAAAGTAAAGCCAATTTATATTTTGAAGAATTAGTTGCCACTAAGCCCAGAAAAGTTTGCTTTCGACTTTGTGCACAAAGAAAAAAGAATATGAAAGGAGAGATTACTATTTCACTTTTGGGGGATCATCAATCCATAAAACTGATTCACACACTGGTAAGGAATAGGGTTGGCATGTATCCAACCAGTAAGACAATCAAACAAGGCAAAGAATATATATCTTCAAGGACATTAGCTAGAGCAGGACAAGGTATATAATAATATGTAAATGTTATGTGCCTAACCAGAATTAGGTTCAGCCTGACCAGTTTCCATAAACACCACTTATAAATATAATTTTCAACAAACATCAATAAGAATACAATCATTCCATGTCAAATGAGCTATTGGCGTGAAATCATCATGGTAAACTGACCGGCCAATCATTACTGTATACAATTTTTTTTAATAAGAAATACAATTCAGAGAGACAGATTTAATGTACTATTATATTCTATGGGACCCCTCATTGCATAGTAGTCCATGAGCAATAAAACAATAAGATAACTGTAATTACCTACAAAAGTTAACAATAATGAAGCTTACAGCCCTATGAGAAAGGAAGCTATACCTTTAGTTTGGAAAGATGTCGCATTCCCATTACTTTCTTGCATTCCAGGAGAGAATGCATACATAGAATCTATTGGGGCAGTGCCAAACTTTTCTACTACTTTTGTATCTTCTGCTGTATTCAAATGTAAATCCTTCCCTTTAATATTTCCATTTGTCTTCATAGGTTTGGAGGAATTATTTGAGAAGTCCCCAAAAAAATCTGAATAAAAAATGAAAAAAAAATCATCAGCTCGCAGGTATAAGATGAGGTCAGTCCTTTCAGCATTGAAGACGAAGATACTAGTTCATTTCAAAAGACAGTAAAACAACAAGGGAAGAACATGAGTGGTCAAGAACAACACTATAAAAGAAAACACAAAAAAGTTACCAAAAAACTAAAAGTAGACACAGCCATCCAGACTAAAGAACTCCAGCCTGCCAGTCACGCCAATATACTAGAAAAGGAGACGTGCTTAAACTCCTTAGAAACAGAAGCCCAAAAGGCTGACCAAAACTGAACTCCTTTCAGCGCTGTCTGAAGAGGCAGGCAAAACTAGTGATAAATAGCTGAAACAGCAGCCTTCAATCACTTAGCAGACATTTTAGCATTTACTAATGAGGTCAACTAGTGAGCCTTAGATCCTAATTACTTTGACAGATAAGAAAGTTAGCATTTACTATAGCTTTCAAGAGTCGTTTAGTAAACAAATAACCACGAATCCTGTCATTCTCATATCTTCATTTGGCTTTTCCTTCAGCACTGACCAACTAGACAGGAAAAACATTATTTCATCTCACCCTAATTTGTGATATTTTCATGCAAGCAATAGTTATCTACATATCCCGAATAGCCACCAAAGTTCACCCATCATCCTATCCTAATTCTGACTTTTTTCTATAATAAACAAGCTTTTTGACATTTATTTTATCCTTATGTCAATTTCACTTGCACAGAAAATAAGTTTCTAAAAACCTGTGAGTTTCTCCAAAGAATAGTCACTAGAGTACTATAACAATCATGTCATGTGCAGTCCAGCCATTCATTATTATATATCACAGATGAATCATGGATGAAATAAAATAAAAACCGCACTCAGGTACTTCATGGCCATCACTTTTCTTGCGTAATTTTATTGTCATATGCTATAAAATATTGTTTCCTCCATAAAAGATGCTAGTATGGGGAGTTAAATAGATTATCAAAATTTAAATAGGCAACATAAATAGGTAATGTTTTGGTACAGTTGCCTTCTCATTTCTTATAACTACTTTATAAGCTTTCTGCAGACAAGGAATCTTGTTTTCTTAGTGGTGTGGTATTATTAAAGGTGTGATCGCTGAAAATCATCACTAGATGATAGATCACATTAATTTTTCATTGCCTTCTCACATTATCTGGAAAGTACAGGATTTGAAAGACTGGACTAGGCAAGTAGATTCAGTTCTTAAGAGCAGCTATGTTGTACAAAAATGAAGTTATAAGTTTCTATGCTACTATAGTTTGGCAAATAGGCCGTGGCACATGGGACTCATGTTCAAATTAAAGAAGAGAACCCAAGTCCATGTTGCGAACAAAGTGTAGGCATAGCAGGCACAATACCAACAGTATTAACATAATACGGCGGGCAATCTTGTCCCAAACATTAAACCAGATATTGGTCCAATTAAAAGATCAGGGTAATATACATCTTAAACTATTTCCAAATCCCAAGAACATTGTTCACCATTTTCTCTAAGCTAATCTCTAACGAATTTTCATGCACATTTTAACCCTTAATCGTCTCTTGTTATTTTGTTGCATAAATGTACAAGAAAATATAAAAAGCTTGATTGGTAACAAAAAAGAGAAAAGATAACATGTGTTGATGGGGAAACAAACCTATGGAAGGCATTGGAAACCGCTGGTGCGGCAATAGTAGAGTATCAGCAAAAGGATTTTTCTCCCACGCCCAAAGTAATATTGTTGTCAATACAAGGGCAGCCAGAGTGAAAGAGATTGGTTTCCCAATCAATTTGTAGTTATATCCCCCTTTCATCTCCCAAGCAAAAGGCAATTGCTCGAAGTTTCGATAGCGGAACGCGATCAGCAAAACTCCATCAACCTTAAGCGTCTGATTGTTTAATTACTGGAGAGTTTCAGCTGCACGCAATGCAGAAAATGGAGAAAAATGAAATAAATAAATAATTAGAGGGAAGGGGAATTAAAGTCACAGGAAGAAATAAAACCCAGAAAAAGAATCAATTCACCAAGTGTTTTTTTTATTAATTTTGGAGGGAATGAATTAACAAAGTAATTAACTAATTAGCATATATTTGGTAAAAAAATCCTGTATAAAACAGTCCAAAAAAAGAAAAGATAGATACAGATACAGAGAGGCACAGCATTCACACTACGAAACCAAAAGGTAACGGCAATAAACGAAATATGAGATGAACAGATGGAAAATTCAAACCCTAATTAGAGGAACGGAAGCCAAATCGAACCCTTAATTTCCCAGATTAAGGTAACGATCCACTGGCACAGGTAATTAACAGAAAACCAAAAACAAAAGGAATTGAACCTGATAGAGAAGTCCGCAGTACTCGGTTTTAGAAACATGGAAAGAAAAAGAGAAGGAAATAGGTGAATCAGTACCTCCTCGTTGCGTTGGTTGAGGCCATTTTTGCAGGCAATGTGAGTCGGCGAAGCATCTCTACCGACTACCATTCAACAGAGATCGCCACCGCAGACCACCACCCACCTTTTCCTTCCGATTGAAAAGCTCGGCTGTCACTCTCTCAGACTCTCACTCACCCTACCGTCAAAGGAAATTTGAATTGTGGTTAGAGAGAGTGTGAATTAATTAATTTAGACAATTTGCAGGGAAGGGAAGATGTAAGAGCAAAGCAATCAAAGAGAGAGAGATGACTGAAGAAAAAGAAAGGGATCGCAGCACATAGATGGGGACATGGATCCCCTTCGGATCCATTGGTCCGTATCCATCAAATACCGTGATTCGGACTATTGAAATTTAATCTAACAGTTACAAACATGATATACTTTAAAAATTACAATAATTTTAATTATTAAATCAAATTTCAATAGTCAAAATTACGAGATTTGATAGATTAGGACCAATGGATCCGGAGATGATCCATGTCCTATGATGGTGGAGACACTTCGGGATACATTTTTAATAAATTGATACGGATTATTTGTCCATAATTCCAAATAGCAGCCACATTAGGTGTAATGTAATAATACATATCCTTTAGTTACGCGTTAGATTTGATTTTTCACAAGTGATATCTTTTTATTCTAATCACTTATTTATTTTTCGTGTAATTGATAATTTAATGCTACAGATCTTTAAAGAAAAATCTCGCCATATTTGCTTGTTTGGTTTTTGTTTGGTTATATATTCATGGCGATGTTTGAACCAGGATTAATGGACATAATTATTCAATTTAAGTCTATGATAATAAAAATAAATAAATAATTAGTTTTCGGTCCCTAATTTCTAATATTTATTGATTAAGACTTTATCTTTTTTTTCTTTTTCTTTTTTTTGAATTGGAAGCGATATATTTATTAATCAAACTCATAAAGAGTTACAAATATATTGGAATAAAAGCTCCTGAATAAGAATAGGAGGCTCCTCAAACCAAACTAAATTATTGCTACTATACAAAGCAAATTTCGCAAGCCAGTGTGCAACACCATTACATAAGCGAAAGACATGAATAAACCTCACCATAGGGAAGTGGAAGCCAGATGTAGTACATCGTTCGCTATCATACCAATCGCCGATGAGTCTGACTAAGTCTGATTGAGAGAATTTTGATCAAAGTCCCAAGTATTAATATATTAATGAATTACATGTAAGTTACATAATTTTTATAAAAAAATTAATAATTGATTTAAAGTTTTAATACTCACACCCTTTTACCATTTATTTGTGTATACGTCTAATTAATTTATAGTATATAAGTAAGTTTACGAGTATATATGACATAAAATCACATTAAACAAGATAAAATAGTATGTATGTACTCCTCTTTTTTAGTACAGAGTGCTAAAAAATCTAAGTCCAATTTACGCTCATGAAGTCTTGAAATTTTCACTTTCTTTTGTTACAAAAGTTTGGAAGAATTTTTTTTTTTATGTCCAGAACAAGACTTGGTATACATGTTGTAATACAAATAGAGGGACATTGAAATTATATCTTCTTATCACTTATAACATGTAACATATAGTAAAAATCTCTCTAAAGTAATGCTCAGACTTGTGGCCAAGGGGAGGTTGAAATGCATTTGTGAGTTTTTCCGATCCCATAAATGGGTGGATAACCGTGGCTTGCCACCAGTTGTCCCTCTTTTTAAAAAAAAAAAATTATAAAAAATTATGGTCTCAACTTGAGACTAGTAATGCATAAGAATAAACTCCACATTGTGTACGTCATAACTTTTCTTGGTCCCCTCTTAAAAAATACACCTCTAAATAGTAATAATTGTCAATGAGTACAAAAATATATTACAAATAAAAGTTTAAGATGAACGGAAATATTTTTAGTTGTTTGAGACAATACTTTAGTTTATAGAGCTATTTTCAAGTCTTTAAACTTGCGGTACATATGTGTAAGAAATAAATTATTTAATACTTAAGGAAATGTATTTAAATAATACAACATTCTTTAATAATAAAGGCGTTCATAAATAATATTTTTAACTACAACTATATTAAATAACAGCTCCCTAAAATAATAAAATTGTTTGGTCGCAATGACTATATAATAATGTTACTATATTGGCTTGTACGTCGGTCACAGATGAGAAATAGTATACGAAATCGAATACTATTTGTCGGTGCACGTAGCACGTCGTATTCTTCATTAGAATAAAAAAAAAAAATTTACACCGACACATTAGAGGAATCCCACTCATCTCCTCCTCAGTCATCATTCATTGATTGGGAATTACAACTTTCAGACTTGGACAGTTGGACCAATATGCCGTTTTAAATTGTTAGGAGAAATACCAAATGCATCATTTTCTTAAGGTTTTTATCACAAATAGTCTTTAAAATTGATCTTCATCATCAAGATAGTATCTAAAATAAAAAATCAATTAATGTAATCCCTGAAAATAGGTGTTGCAAATCAATGTGGTTCATCCGTCATAATTCTATTAAAAATTCCGTTAAGTACAGATGTGTCACATAAATGGATCCAATAAGATTTATATGGTTTTATCACAAATGGTCCTTGAAATTGAGCCACAGCATTAAGTTGGTATCTGAAATTGACCCACACCATTAATATGGTCACTAAAATTGAAAATCAATCAATGTAGTCCTTGAAAATATGTGTTTCAAATCAATATGAATATTCCGCCATAATTTTGTAAAAAAAAATGTTATGTACTTATGTGGATTTAATAATTAATTTTAAAAAATTTCTAAATACCTTTTTGCACAGTGGAATTTTTTTCTTCTTATAGTAGGGCCTACTTTGAAAAGAGTTTTCTTCTATAAATTCTCAAAAATATAAGGCTTAACCAAGGCTTAAAAGGAGGTGTGGAAATAATTTTCAACTAACAATGGACGCACTTGGGTTATAACCTCATTATCTCAAGGCAAACCTCGTCGTTCTTTGCATCCACCAGTGAAGCGCCGAACAAGCTCTCCAAAATTAAGGTTGCGAGGACCTTAATCACCTAAATGTTAACAGTAATATCCCATAAGTCGTTGCAATGGGCCAAGCTGTCACCAAAGGTGATATCGATTCAGGTTCAATTCGGTAAAGGGTGTCGAAGTATGTAAAGATAGATATATTGAGATTTTTTTTAGATAATAGAAAATGAATGAGGTATAGAAATATGGATTGGGATTTGAGGTGATTGCATGACTGGGTTTTTGGGTTGACAATTTTTTTATTAACTATTAAATTATGAATGCTATTTGTAATTTTTAAAATTTAATTAGACTTGTGTGACCCATTTATGTGTCACATTAGCACATAACATAATTTTTGACAGAATGACTACATTGATTTAATACACTTACTTAAGGGACTACATTAATCAATTTTTAATTTCAAAGACTATTTTGATGTCGCATGTCAATTTTAAGAACCATTTGTGAGAAAAATGATTTATGGGGTCCATTTATGTGCCACATTAGTACTTAACAGATTTTTTAACATAATCGTGACATAATGACCATATTAATTTGCGACACATATTTTCAAGGACTACATTGACTGATTTTTTATTTCAGGGACCATCTTGATAGTAAGAGTCAATTTCAGGGATCATTTGTGATAAAAACCATTTTCTTAATGTATACGACATTATTTAAATTAAAAGGTGAGACTGGCTTCATAATAGACAAACCACAATAATTTGATTTGTAATTGTTTTTGCTGATAATCGAACTATGATCTCTTATAATGGGCTAGCCACAACCTAAAACCTATAAGTTAAAAATGAAAAAAAAATTACTAAATCGCAGTACTAAGTGTGACAATACATCAGTTTTTATATTCGAACTATAAAGTGACAACTCTCAAAGCTTATTAACCTTTTGTTAAAATTTGTTTAATCATTAATCATAGGGGTGTGCTATCCACACACCCCATTTTACTTCTCACACACCCCTTAATAATTTATATCCGTTGATCTTCTTCAATTCATTTAATCAAATACCCAAAAATTAAAAAGGTGTGTGAGAAGTAAAATGGGGTGTGTGGATATCACACCCCTAATCATATAGCTCAAAATTTTTATATTACGAAAACAGTAAATTGCACTAATAAAACAAATCATGACAACAATGCAAAGCAAACATAATTGGCAAAATTTAGTTTAACCAAGCTGTATAGACTAATGTGTTTTGTTTTATGTATTATAGTTTAAATAAGGTTTAGATAAATTTAGTATCTTGATTGTAAGATCTCACATCGTCCAAGGCAGTGATCCTTATATGTATATTCTCATCTCTACCTAGCACGAGGCCTTTTGGGAGCTCACTGACTTCGGGTTTCATCGGAACTTCGAAGTTAAGCGAGTAGCGCGCAAGAGCAATCCCATGATGGGTGATCCCCTGGGAAGTTCTCGTGTGAGTTCCCAGAAACAAAACCATGAGGGCGCGGTCAGGGCCCAAAGCAAACAATATCGTGCTACGGTGGTGGAGCGGCCCTCGGATATGGTGGACTCCGGGCCGGAATGTGACAATTTGGTATCAGAGCCTAACTCTGGTCGTGGTGTGCCGACGAGGACGTCGGGCTCTTAAGGAGGGTGGATTGTACGATCCCACATCGCCCAGGGAGTGATCCTTATATATATATTCTCATCTCTACCTAGCACGAGGCCTTTTGGGGGTCACTGACTTCGGGTTCCATCGAAACTCCGAAGTTAAAAGAGTAGCGCGCAAGAGCAATCCCATGATGGGTGACACACTGAGAAGTTCTCGTGTGAGTTTTCAGAAACAAAACCGTGAGAACGTGGTCGGGGCCCAAAGCAGACGATATCGTGCTACGATGATGGAGCGGATCCAAAATGTGGTGGACCCCGAGTCAGGATGTGACATTTATACTCAAAATTCTGATTACGAGTCATTTTTTTTCGTGATTACGTAAGAGGAAATCAAATATTTTGGACTATCTTAAAATTATTAGTTAACAAACGCTGTCTCTCTCTAGAAATCTCTCCTTGATCTTGGATTTTGGACTAACTCTGATGGCTTAGACTTTCATATTCATATATTCAGATCGCATTAAAAAAACAGTGTACGTTGATTATATGACAACCACTTTGGATTTAGTTTAATGGTTTTCTACCCAATAAGCCACCAAGGTTCCATTTGCATCCTTTTCCTTGTATTGACCGTGATATTGATAATCCACCAAACCAATTGATGTCTGTCATTAGTCCGTAATTTAAGCACTAAGTTGAGTAAACCCCAAGCCTCAATAAAATTTCAAATTTCAATTTAATATAATCATTTCAATTTGAAGTAAATTTGACAATTAAATTCAAAAAACTGTTATTATCATTTCAAAAAATCTCAGTGGCACTCATTGCAACTGTATTTTTCTTCCTATTACAAAAAATTTAGAATGAAAAATGTGATTTTTGAAATATCAATAACAATTTCCTTAAATAATTGTCCATTTAAATTTATACATGGACATTTCATGATATTCTAAATTCCAAGGGGCAAAAGCCAAGAAAACCCAAACCGTCTGCATCAAAAACCAAAAAGAAAAAAAATTCTCTGACGTCGGCTTTGCCTTGGTTTTGAGATAGACGACATTTACCGAGCCTAGTAGCATGATCTTGTAACTAAACAGAGCATTAAAGTTTTTCTCTCTTCAATTTTATTTATTTATTAGTGTAAAATAGTCGCCATAAAACGATGTCATCGCCGTAATAATCGTCATATTTTTGCCGACGCACACTGTAAACAAATTTTGTTGAATCGAATTACTTTGTTTTGGCCCACCTTCTTTGTATTGTTGCAGAGTACTAGAATTCTCTCCATTTTTCCAATAGAAAAACTAAAATAATCGGGCCAAAAATTGATAGAATTTAGAAAGATATCTCTCTCTCTCCCTCGGGGTTGGAGTTCTTCCGCGTTCTCCACCCTGTCTCGCCTACAACTACCCCCTCCTCTTCACTCGTCACGCACTACTGCCAAAAACTTCTGCTTTTCTTTCCTCTTGGTTTCTTGTCTTTTCTTTTCCTTTCTTTTTCTTTCTTCTCTAATTGGAGGTGTTTGGAGATCGGAGAATGCTGGAATAATCCTCAACAGCAACACAGAGATATCAGATCTGCCCAAGCAACCAAGCAAAGAAACAAACAAGGTACCTACTTACCTCCAATTCAAAATATTTGAAAATCGTCAGCTCAGATTTCAGCATTTCGGATCCGGGTTCGGATCTACTCTGTCATTGCTGGTTTGTTTGTCGTTCTCAACCGATATTAGGTTATTTTGGGTTATTGGGTCCTTTCCGTTTTTAGTAATCTGTTTCCCTGCCGTGTTTTCCATTTTTAGTTCGTTCCCTGTTAATTGTTACAGATCCTTTGCCGGATCTGTTGTTTCAGTTTTCAGGTGTGGATTATTTGACAACAATCGGGTCTGTGATCTGCTCCGGGGTCGAAGATGGCGACAGGGGGAAAATATACTAGAGTAGATAATAGGAGGCCGTCCTCCGGGAGTGGTTGCTGCTCCACCGTCACCGTCGTGGTGTTTGTGGCGTTGTGCTTGGTCGGGGTTTGGATGATGACCTCCTCCTCTGTAGTTCCCATTCAGAATGTGGATGTGCCCACGGAGGAGAATAAGAGTGAACTCAAGGAGCAGGGCAGCAATAACGTCGGCGTCAAGGAACAAGCGAGTGACACCAATGCCAGGCAATTTGAAGATAACCCGGGTGACTTACCCGACGACGCAACCAAAGGAGACAGCAGCGATGGTGCTGCTCAGGGTGGAGACAAGCTACAAGGAAAGTCGGAAGAGAAGAGTGAGGAGAAGTTTGTGGAAAAGACTCAAGAGACACCTGAGGAGAAAACCCAAGACAAGATCGAGGAGAAAAGTGAGGAAAAGATTGAGGAGAAATCTGAAGATGGCGACTCGAAGGTGGAGAATGGAGAATTGAATTCCGAAAATGGAGAAAAAAAGAGCGATGGCGGTGAAAAGGACAAGTCTGATTCCGATGATAACGAGAAGAAATCGGATGATGGCAGTGATAAAAAATTAGACAAGTCTGAAGAAACAAACGATACAGTTAAGATGAATGGTGAGACAGAGGAGAAAGTGGAGGTAACTGATACCAAGGAGTCAAATGGGGAGAAAAAGGAAAATGAGCAGGCCAAAAACCAGAGTTCAAATGAGGTATTTCCGTCCGTTGCTCAGTCGGAGCTATTGAACGAGACTACAACTCAAAATAGTTCGTGGTCTACTCAGTCGGCAGAGTCAAAGAATGAGAAGGAGGCTCAGCGTGCTTCTGATCAGAAGACCAGTTACAACTGGAAAGTCTGCAATTCCACTGCTGGGCCTGATTTCATCCCCTGCCTTGACAATTTGCAAGCCATCAAGAGTCTTCGAAGTACCAAGCATTACGAGCACCGGGAGAGGCATTGTCCCGAGGAGGCCCCAACCTGCCTTGTTCCTCTTCCAGAAGGTTATAGACGCCCAATTGAGTGGCCAACAAGCAGGGAAAAGGTATATAACTTAATCGATGTATAAATTCATTTCCACATTGTCTCTGTCCTTTCTGAGATAGATTGATAAGGTGCATTCTTGCAGGTATGGTACTACAATGTTCCCCATACAAAGCTTGTTCAAATTAAGGGGCATCAGAATTGGGTCAAAGTTACCGGTGAATACCTTACTTTTCCCGGTGGTGGAACACAATTCAAGCATGGTGCTCTTCATTATATTGATTTCATACAACAGGTGAATACTTTTAAGCATTTGGTTTTTTCAAATACATTCCACTTGTATTACTTTACATGTTGGTTTGTTCTCTCCGTAAATATGTATGTACATTTTTCTTCAGATGTCTCAGTGTGTGCATTCAATCCTTGTCTTCTCCCTCTCCCTAATATTTTTAATCAGCTCATGCTTTGGAGAATATGTCAGTCTTGCTGCATCTATATCGTATTAATACCTATGCATTTATGATGAAGTAGATGGATTTCTGTGTTTCTTGTTACAGTACATATGACGCTACGGTTAGATATGCAGAGTTCTAAAGAATATCTTTTTGAGACCTAGGCAGGAATTTCATCTGCAGGGTGACATCTTGGCAACATATGAATTTCACGAGTTTTGGATGCGATTTACCAGTAGGAAAAAAAACTAGAAAAGACACATCTTTCGTGTTACTGCTCATCAAAATTACACTAACTTGGGTTCTCTTCTCTTGCAGTCTGTTCCTGATATTGCCTGGGGAAAACGTTCACGGGTCATATTAGATGTTGGATGTGGAGTTGCAAGCTTTGGAGGCTTTCTTTTTGACAGAGATGTCCTTGCAATGTCATTGGCCCCAAAAGATGAGCATGAAGCTCAAGTACAGTTTGCACTTGAAAGAGGAATTCCTGCCATATCTGCTGTGATGGGCACAAAGAGACTTCCCTTCCCCGGCCAAGTTTTTGATGTTGTCCACTGTGCCCGCTGCAGGGTTCCTTGGCATATAGAAGGTAGTCCTTGTGAATTGATTTACAGTGTGATATGAGATCAAGCTGAGATTGTTATTTAAAAATGCAGTTTCCTTATGTGTGAAATCAGGGGGTTGTTTGGCTGAGTTTTCGATAACTGTCATGCCTAGTTTAGGGTTTAGGTTGATAACTGGAAAACAATAATTTTCAGTTTTCTATATTATAATATCTAAGTTGATAACTGGAAAGGGATTTTCAGTTTATGGCGCATTTTTTTTTCAAGCTTGTTTTCTTCTTTGAGCAGTTTTCAAATTGTGCTGCATATTTTGCACTCTTTCATGATTTTATTGATAGAATGCTGTTTCTGAACTGACACACCAAAGAAGCCCCTAGATCTTGAGCCAGTCTTTTCTGACATAGTAAACATAGGAAACTTATTTGGTTATTTCTTTTCGTTTGGATATTCACCAATAAACATGATATGCAGGTGGTAAGCTTCTATTGGAGCTGAACCGAGTGTTGAGACCTGGTGGTTTCTTTGTATGGTCTGCTACTCCAGTGTATAAGAAGCTGGGTGAAGATGTTGAAATATGGAATGGTACATAATTTGAAACCATATGTCTTTGGAACTTTTGAATTGGAGTTGTTTGATAAATGCTAACAAGTCTAAAAATTTATGGGAATCACCTGCAGCCATGAAGGAACTAACCAAATCAATATGCTGGGAACTGGTGTCAATTAGTAAGGATACAGTAAATGGAGTTGGTATTGCTATATACAAAAAGCCTACTTCGAATGAGTGCTATGAGAAAAGATCACAGAACGAGCCTCCTATCTGTACTAAGTCTGATGATCCAAATGCTGCCTGGTACACATTATATTCGGCTGAACCTTTTCTTTCTCTTTTAGTTTAATGAATCTAGTGAAACAATTTTTCTCTCCAGACCTTTGATTTAGTTGCCTAAAGTTGTTCTGGTTGAATTACTAAGTTCTGTTCTGGCTTAATGAGATTGCTGAACTTGGAGGAGAATGGACATTGTCTCTGTAGACTCTAGTTCTAAAACCATGTGAAAATAACATATTATGATGCATTTGCAAAAGCAAAACTAAACCCTCTTAGAAATGGCAATTGTGTTACTCTTGCCAAAATTTGTTTGATGCGAATGCAGAGATAACTATAATCTAAGCTCAATAGCTACCCTAATCTTAATTTTTGTTGTGTACAGGAATGTGCCATTACAAGCATGCATCCACGAAGTGCCTGTAAATGCAACAAAACGTGGGTCTGAATGGCCTGAACAATGGCCGGCGAGGTTGGGCAAGGCACCTTACTGGTTGTTAAGTTCCCAAGTTGGTGTTTATGGAAAACCTGCTCCTGAGGATTTCACTTCAGACAATGAGCACTGGAAACGTGTGGTGACAAAGTCATATCTGAATGGAATGGGGATTAACTGGAAATCTGTTCGGAATGTTATGGACATGAGAGCTGTGTACGGAGGGTAAGAAAAATCGTTCCTTGATTGTCATGAATAGTGTGTTTTGATGTGTTTGTTTGATGCATGGAAAACCACCATCTTCGTTATAATTTGTGCTTTACTGTTTATCTTTATTATTGTTCTTGACCTTGCCAAAGAATATGTACAAGTGAGATGTTGAGTTAGAGGCGGCTGCTTCTTAACTCTTTTTACTTGTGACTTCTGGTTGTGCTTGCAGATTTGCTGCCGCTTTGAAAGATTTGAAAATTTGGGTCATGAATGTAGTCTCAGTAGACTCTCCAGACACATTACCCATAATTTACGAGCGAGGTTTGTTTGGTATGTATCATGATTGGTGTGAGTCATTTAACACCTATCCAAGGTCTTATGATCTTCTCCATGCCGACCATCTGTTTTCCAAGCTTAAGAAGAGGTATGCATACTATTCCATTTCTCAGATTCTCCTTCCGCAGCAAAGCATTTGTTATTTCATTCACCAATTCACTTCGCTGTCTAACTTTGGAATGGCTTATGAATGACAGGTGCAATTTAGTGGCTGTAGTTGCGGAGGTTGATCGAATCCTTCGACCAGAGGGAAAGCTTATCGTGCGAGACGATGTTGAGACTATTTACGAGCTGGAGAACATGGCGAGGTCGATGCAGTGGGAGGTTAGCCTGACGTATTCAAAGGACAAGGAGGGATTGCTTTGTGTGCAGAAGTCCATGTGGCGGCCCGAAGAGTCGGAGTCACTCAAGTATGCAATTGCTTAAGCTTGGTGGTCGGAAGTGGCTGCTGGCGTTGCTGAGGATATAATAGTTACACATTCATTTTTTGTTTTGGTTGCTAATTGAAATTCATGGTTACTGTACTTTATGATGTATTGGCCTTTTGTTTCGTTTTAGTTAGGGTTTGTAGTCTCCTATTTTTTTTTTGTTTACAATATTTTGTTTTCGTTGTCGGGAGATCGGTGTTTGGAATTCCACTGTAATATTACCGTACTGGTTATTGACGGAAGAAAAACCAAACTATTGGTTTATATAATATCTGAGCATTTCGATTCTGTTATTGTGAAATGCTTTTGCTCTACATAGAGGAGTAGAGGAGGGATTTTTCAGTGCCGGGAACACGGTCAGTAGATTGAGTATATTAATACAACTGGTTAAAAACTTAAAATTTTTTATAACCCATTGTGTTGCGACACTTGATGTACCGAGCGGTGTTTTCGACTTGTTGAAAAATTTCTATACTCAAGTGTACTCTCTGTGTCATTTTTATTTGGTGACTCGGGTGTAGAATTAGTAATTTATCCTCGGCATGTTTTCCCATAATTTGACTAGCTCAATCTATTTTATGAAAATAAAAATGAAAAATTTTAAGTTCGATTTTACTTTTCCTTTTATTTATAAAAATAAATAAATGCAAGAGCATGACTTGCAAGGAGCTAGCATTTTAAGCTTGATGTCCAGCGTGATCGATGCCCGGGTGTGGGAAATTGAATTAGAGTCTTATTTGCAAGACAAAACTAGATGGTGGCCGAGTGTGAGGGCCATTTTATAGTGTTGAATAAAATCGGGAGTGAAACCTTGTAGCAATGGGAAATGCCTCGTAACATAAATGTTTTTATGGTCACTTGTTGCTAATGTCTCGTAGCATAAATGTTTTTATGGTCATCTGTTAACTAGTCACTCATCTGATAATCGAAAATTGTTTATAAGGTTTTAATTTCGATCTCCGATATCAATTTCAATCAAATTCAAGGACGGATGATTACAAATCTTTAATCACCGAGTGACCAAGAGAACGAGGTTCTGCCACGCAATTAGGGAGTGAAATTTATTGAAGGGAAAGGGTTGCTTAGATTAGGTGAAGACAGTTAATTAGCAGGTGTTGACTCCGGGGAGATAGAGCGAGTCCCTGGGATTTTTAATTGCTCAAAATCAACCAAAGCTAACACTCCCTCTTCACCTGCCTATTTTTCTGCTCTCTTTTTTCCCTTGTTTTGTTTCCCCTTTTTTCTTTCTATTTTTCTGCGCTCTTTTTTTCCCTTGTTTTGTTTTAGCCCATTCAAAAACCAAAATCCTCCAAAAGCTCTCTCTCTCTCTCTCTCTCTCTCACCGATCAATCAATAATATGCAAAGAGAAACGGATGATGAGCGGCTATATGTGCCAAGTGGAGGAGGAGGAAGCCCAGAAACCCCATGCAGTTTAAAGAGCAGTACTACTGCTACTGCAGGTGCAAGTGCTAGTAACAACAACAACAATCACCACCACCACAACCACCACAACAAAGAACAAGATAGGTTCCTTCCCATCGCCAACGTCGGTCGCATTATGAAGAAAGTGATTCCGGGCAACGGAAAAATCTCGAAAGATGCAAAGGAAACTGTCCAAGAATGCGTCTCCGAGTTCATCAGCTTCGTTACAGGAGAAGCATCCGACAAATGCCAAAGAGAAAAGCGCAAGACCATCAACGGCGAGGACATCATTTGGGCTATCACAACGCTCGGGTTCGAGGATTATGTACATCCATTAAAATCGTACCTCCATAGATATAGAGATCTCGAAGGAGAAAAGCTAAACGTTCCAAAGCAACAACGATCGGAGCAAAGGCTGCACCAGCAACAACAACAACCAGATCAACAGGATCATCACAACCAAACTTTACTACCTTACGATAATAATAGTAGTAGCAGTGTATATTCTTCGACGACGAATGTCATGTCTCAGCCGTCATTCATGGTTGATCATCATCAGGCCTTTTCTTTGCCTTTCTCCCCAAGTTCAATTCAAAAACAGTTTCAGCCACAACAGGATCAGATTGATTCAGTGGGGCATTGGTAAGAAGATAATCAATCGGGCCTTTTCTCTTCGTTGTTGCTTGAGTTTCCCCGGCCTGCCTACCCTCCTTATACATACACATATACATACATACATACATACATACATATATATATATATACATACATCTACATCGTGCTAATCAATACAAATGTAATTTAATTAATGTTGTTGACAATATATATAAACACTTACGTATGAGCTCGACTCAACCTTGATTGTTTGGATCATAATGAAGTAAAAGCGTGTATTTAATTGGTAAGAGTTTATGTCTTAGGGTTTTCTTGTAGATAGGATTTGGTTTCTGTCCTATGAGGATTAATTAGGGTTTGTTTGCACCATATTATATCAACCACAAAACCATCAAGTACCTGCCAATTATGAAGCACCATGAATGCACCGAAATGTCTCCTACTAAGGCATTTTTGCCGAAGCACATGAACCAACCCCGCAACAAGTGGGAGCCAGCCATAACACCCAACAGTCATGTACCCTTTAACTGTCCCCATAACTAATCATAATGCGACAAGTGACAACACCATATTCTCTACATTCAAACCCATATTGGCAAAGTCAAAAAAGTTCCTCCAACTTGCCTTTTTAAAACGGTAATCTCTACTTCCTTCTAAAGGTAATTGTTGTTACTATTCAACACTATATTTACCATTAAACTCGGCCACATGATGTTTCAAAAAAAAAACACATATTGCTAACTCAAGCATCAAAGGCTCTTAGGTTGGTACCACACTGATGCCCTTCGATACTTATTCTACCTTCCATGCAAGTTGCTTCTCTCTCCTACCCTTCACAACTCGATTTTGTGCATCAACAAAATTAATTCTTTATGAACATAACGTTTTGAAAAGTAAGTTTAATGACATGTATTCTTTTAGAAGTATGGTGTTTTTGACCAATACTGTAGTGTTCTTTATTTTTGTTTGATTGTTGGATTGTGTTTGTTTGAATTGCAAGTAAATGATTGAACTGACAATTACGATGTCTTCAATTTTGTTTTATCTTGGACCTATTTCTTTACATGTTTGTATTGCAATTAATCGATCTATTTGGTGCTAGTGATGTATGCAGTCCAAGTGTTTAAGTTTTGGTTCCTTGAAATTAATTTGCTTTTTCATTTTTTACTTGACTGATATCATTTATTTCATAGTGGCACTAAAATTCAATCTATGTGACCTAAACCATACGATGATTTACTATCATTTCATATTTCTAAATCGACTCAGCAGTCGGTGCTGTCGACACAATATACTTGTTAGAAACAACTGTGCCTGGTTTAGTTCTTTGACCAAAGTTGATAGTTTTTTACGGTTTATTCGTTGTGATTCAGTTTAGTTTTCCGCTTCACGAATTTTTATGCTCACTCCAAAATACAACTAGATAAAAGTCACACATTATGTGTGTGTTTAAACACATGCTAATTTAAAAAAGAAATCAAAATTAAAATTAAAAAAAGAGAAAAGCATGAAGTGGGAGAGAAAAAATAGAAGAGTAAAACTATGGATATATGTGAGCGACAAAGAAAAAGAAGCAAAAATTTGAGGCTGATGTCCTACAAATGGATCAAGATCTACCATTAAAGCCCATCCCAAAAATACAAAAGCAATAACCCGGCCATGTGCTTTGATCTTTAGAGTTAGAGGTCCTTTCTGTGTCCAGCGGTTAGGTTAGGCGGGTCGGGTCAGAATCAGAAATGAAAAGGCCCAAAATGAAGAAAAAGGCGCCCTGAAAAATCTGTCCGAACAATTGGAGTTGGCGCAAGCGGGAAAATCTAGGAAGTAGAGTTCAATTCGAAGGCGAAATCAAATGGAGGAGGGGCGAGTAGAGTTTTGAGTCGTCGACTGGAGTGGTGAAAATGTCAGGGAGTGGGGGTAGTATTAGGGTGCTGAACGTGGCGGAGAAGCCGTCGGTGGCCAAGTCGGTGGCGACATTACTGTCAGGGAACCAAGGGCAAGGGCTGAGAGTGAGGGAAGGCCGATCCCGCTACAACAAAATCTTCGAGTTCAACTACTCCATCAATGGCCGCCCCTGCCACATGCTCGTCACCTCCGTCACCGGCCACCTCATGGAGCTCGAATTTGAGGACCGCTTTCGAAAATGGCACGCCTGCGACCCCGCCCTTCTCTTTACCGCTCCCGTCCATAAAAAAGTCCCTGAGGTCAGCTCCTCTCTCTCTCTCTCTCTCCGTCAAGGATTCTGATATGTTAGGGCTATTTGATTTCTTTACCGTATTCTTACTGGTATGTTAGAGCAGGAGCAAGATTAGTATGTTAATCTGCAATTGAATATGCAGCAATGTTGGCCTTTTATTGGTTGTGTGAATTATGAATATAAATAATGTAGGACAAGTTGGATATCAAGAGGACGTTAGAGGAGGAAGCAAGGAGGTGCCAGTGGCTTGTCTTGTGGCTCGATTGTGATAGAGAAGGAGAAAACATTGCGTTTGAAGTCATAGAAGTATGCACAGCCGTGAATCGTCATCTTACCATAAGGAGGGCTCGTTTCTCAGCTTTGACTGAAAGGTTCTGGACCTAATTAAATTCCAAATTTTCATTCCTCTTGGTTTCAAGTAGTCGAACCACACTATTTAATTTTATTGTCGTTTCAGGGATATCTATAATGCGGTGCAGAATCTTGTCAACGCAAACAAATTCTTTGCTGATGCAGTGGATGCTAGGCAAGTGAGTACCTTTCATTAGCCGACTCTCTTTTTGTTGGTGGTAACTTCCAAGTTAGTTTGTTAGGTTATATAAAACCCTATAGACTTTTGGGAACTACAAATTATGCTCTAGGACGCCTACGTTTCTCACCACCCACTGTTTGTGGTTAACTCAAGGGATCACTGTTAGTCATATCTTCATACTAACATTATTGGTCTATCATTCTTTGGTAACACTGTTTTCCTGTGTCAGATAAAGTTTAATCTTCTTTTCTTTTTTCTGCAGGAAATAGATCTTCGGATTGGTGCTTCGTTTACTAGGTTTCAGACTATGCTGCTGAGAGATGCATTTGTTATTGATTCCACTGCAAGTGACAGAAATCTTGTTCTAAGTTATGGTCCTTGCCAGGTATGAAATTGATTACAAGTTTACATCCATAACATATACTGATTTAAACGTCAGAATATTCAATCTGCCTCCCCTTTCAGTACAGTGCCCTACAATTATCTATGCTTTATAATTTCCCTTTGTTTGTAGTTCCCTACACTTGGATTTGTTGTGGAGAGATATTGGGAAATACAGTCGCACGAGCCAGAGGAGTTTTGGACCATAAACTGTTCACACAAATCAGATGAAGGCACTGCTACATTCCATTGGATGTAAATTGTGAAGACTTTGTGTTTCCTTTTCAGCTTCAGCAACCATTTGAAGTTTAATGATTTTAATACTTTTGCAGGCGTGGGCATTTATTTGACTATGCTTGTGCTGTTGTTATTTATGAAATGTGTGTTGAGGAACCTACTGCTACTGTAAGTCATGTTGAGTTTGTGTAACATTGCCAATTTTTGTATAACCATTTGCACTCTCCGCTTTAAAATTTCCAAAACACAGGTGACAAAGGTTAGACAACAGGAGAAGCTGAAAAAGCCTCCAAATCCTCTGAATACAATTCAGCTTGAACAGCGTGCCTCAATATACTTTCGGATGAGTTCTGAACACACAATGAAGGTGAGCACATGGGCCACAATGTTGTCTTGATGTATATCTGTTTCTGGGTTACAGGTAAATTGATAAAAAAATCAATGCCAAATGCTTCATAGTTCTCCTAAAGATTTGACTGTCCTTGTAATTGTTTTGAAGCTACTAGGGAAAGAAACTAATAGACTTATCCATAGCATTGAACTTAAGTTACAGGCACTGCCATTCCTGGTTTTCTACTAAGGTTTGATTTGTGATTCAGATGTATAGTTTATGATTAGAATTTTCAATGGTTGTCTCATAATTTATAATTTTCTATGAATCTTCTAGTTGTGACTGAAGCTATTTAGGTCTTAGAGTTTGATGAAATGGGCTGGTTCCATTGTATGTCAGTAAATGTTTCAGATGGGTTATATGCCATTATAATATGTTCACTTTTCTTCTTCTCCAAAGGGGAGGATAAAAATAAATATAAAAGGAAAATGGGTATATATTTCTTGTGCAGTAAAGGTGCAACATCCTTTTTCTTAAATTCTATTTCATATTCATTTAATATACATTTGACATGTTTTTGTGGCTGTGGATTTCATCACATTTTAGTATTTTACCCCTGCACTCATTCACCCTTATTGTAGGTGGCAGAAGAGCTGTACCAAGCTGGTTTCATCAGTTATCCTCGTACGGAGACTGATGGCTTCTCTGAAAGGACGGATTTACATGTTAGTAACCTTTTCTTCTATTGAGAATTACAAACTATGTTACTGGTTCTGGTAGTAGTAACTGTTGAAAAGCATTGAGAATTTGTACAATTTAGGATTTTGATATAGGCTGGGTAAAAGAATTAGAAAATAACTAATTCAGGAATTGAGGTCAAGCAGATACAATGCGACTCTGTGAGAGCAATGAAGAATTTGGAACAAAGATGGTTAGAGAATAGGGAATGACAGAATTCACAATGAAACTAGTTCTCATGTAGGTGGATGCAATAATAAAATGTATGCGTATATTCGTGCATACGGCGTATGCACATAGAATCTGTTTATGGCATGAGATCTAATGTTCTCATAACGTGAGTAAGGAGATTGTGGACGCGCAAGAATGGCGCAGGGTATGGTTTCGTAGCTTAGGGTTTTATTATATTTATGGTTGACTTTATTTAAGTATTTTGATTCCATTTAAGATCAAAGTTTTTCGTCTCGATAGCATGACCAAGAAAGTCCACGCTATATGATCAAGTTACTCTTTTCTTCTCCCACTTGCCACTTTGTGAAAAAATTTAGTGTTGTTGTCCCTTCCTAAGCCTATCAAATTTTGCTCTGTCTCGAGTGCCTTCCTTCTTGAAAAGCAGATCTTCGAGACTAAATCTCAGTCGATCCCTCTCGATTATAGATGCATGGGCAACTCCCCCCTTTCCTCCTTTCAATCTAGTTTTTATGAACTCTGACTGGACGGGAGGTTGAACGATAAATTACCAAAATGAGTAGTACTTCTGGAAGTGTCATTTTAACTCGTGGTTTGAAGCCTTTAAAGTTCCCCTCTGTATGCCATTTATCGTACATTAGCATAATTTGTCATTTTTATTGTCTTTTCACTCTTCGGAGTTTTAGCCTCATAGAACGCTGTATTGTGTTCATCTCTAGGTCCTTGCAGCTCTATTTTGGTAATATTTCATCACCTTTCGCTGCATGACTGATTAGTTGGATCGTAATGTAGGTGATTGTGGAAGAACAACAAAGGCATCCTGGATGGGGATCATATGCTCAACGATTGTTGGACCCAGCATCTGGGCTTTGGAAAAACCCTAGCAATGGTGGACATGATGACAAGGCCCATCCACCTATCCACCCCACTAAATTTTCTTCTGGAGAATCAGGATGGAGTCAAGATCACCATGTAAGTATCTAAGGCATGCACAGGTGATAATTTGTTCAGTGCATGTTCTTCAATTGCTCTTTTATTTGATCCAAGCTGAGATATGTACTTTATCTTGTATTATCTTTTTTTCTGTTTTCAGAGATTGTATGAGCTGGTTGTTCGCCATTTCCTGGCATGTGTCTCACAGCCAGCTGTAGGGGCAGAAACTACTGTTGAGATTGATATTGCTGGTGAATTGTTCTCTGCTTCAGGGAGAGTTATACTAGCAGTGAGTTTTCTGTTCCAGTCTTGATTTTTCTTTACTCTTTGGAGTCAAATTTTGGTCTTGGTGGTTAATATATGTTTTTTATATTTTTGCTTTTTGTTTTTGTTCAAATGTTGGAAACTCTGTAACATTTAAGCTGTGTGTTGTCTTTCACGAGAGAGGTGTTGTCAAGAGTCAAGACTAGGTTTGCCTTGAAAAAATTTGGGTGGGTTTTTTTTTGGCCTACAATGATCTTAGTGCCATTTCTTACTAGCTACTTATGCTGGGAATTCTTTAGATGTGTACTTTCTTGTGTTTTGGCTGGCTGAAAATGGGTGATGGTAGGAGATCTGGTAGCACATAAATATAAGAAATGATTAAAACTACTTACATCCCTCCAGTAGAGTTCCGGAAATCACTCATAGTGTTCTTTGGAATGAGTCCTAGACTTTTAAAGACTTGGAAAATATAGTTTGACTAGGACAATACATGAAAATCCTAGACTTTAATAGACTAAAGTTTGTTTCAAAACATGAATTATGAATTATCAATTTTGTAGTCCTTTGGAGTGATCCAAAAATACTTGGTTATGTTTGTAAACCTGTTTATATAAATATATGTAGAAGTATTGATATCAGCGGAAGTATCTGCGGAAAATAGCAAAAGTTGGTTTCCTGACCAATTTCTTGAACCCCGTTTATAAAAGTTTGGCGAAACACTGTATGAGAGTGAGCAATATTTTCATGATCTGCATGTGTATGTAAATATGTTTAATATGGTGGCCCCAGTGGTGGGAGGAGGAAGACTGGGGTTGGAGGGTCACAGTGTCATTGAAAAGAGATGTTTTATCTGGATTTCTGGGGAAAGGTTTAAAGTAGGGTACTGCCAGCATTTGGTAGGGTAAATCCCAAAAATGTATTAACTAAGGGGAATTGAAGTGGGGAAATTGCGAAACAATGAATGCTGATGTTCATTGTAAGAGCTTCACGTTCCCATGTTTCTCAAGCTGTACAAATACTTTCTACTCCGTGCAGTGGACCCTCTTGTATAGCTTATATGGGTGACTTAGGGTTTGAGTTTGAGCGTTTATTTTCTTATTACTAGTATGTGATGTTTTGCTAACATAAATGAGATGGACCCCATGTCTAGGACCTTAGACCCTGTACCTCTAACTCAGGACCAAAATATGGGTCCCAACACTACGAATTTGGGACTTGGTTTGGGGAACCTGAAATCCATACCAAACCTTGGACCTGTAACCTTAGACTCCAGATCCATTTTCTGTTCTACTTTCTTCCTAGTAAGTCTCTTTCTTGGTCCTGCATCAGCTCTAGACTTAGAAGTTGACCAGTATCCTTGGGCCTTGCAGTTTTATCTTTCCTTCAGTGGGTTTGATATGCTTTCAATGTGTTCATACATCTTGCATGCTTTTTGAATTGTCCCTAAGTGATGGTTTGGCACTACATAATCAATAGTTTTTATATGTTTGGAAAATAAGCAGTACTACATAATCAAGTCTTTATATGTAAATAAGAATGAGTTTTTAAATTTTTTATTTGACTCAATTACTTTTTATTTTCCAGAAAAATTACTTAGACGTTTATCGATTTGAATCATGGGGAGGTTCGTTGCTACCAACATATGAATTTGGACAACAGGTGTGTTTATTAATCATTAAGCGATGCGTCTAAATTTTCAATTGGTGTTCAGTTATTGTTTTATTTCATTCCTGTATATATGATCTCTCTGTCACCATTTCACAAGCCTTTTCTCATATCCTATCAGCAAGCTGAAAACCATAATGTAGCATATGACTGTAAATATACATCCTACTTAATATGAAATGATTTCAAGAGAATATGTGTGGCCGAACTGTTAGATCAAGTGATAAAACACGACTGAGTTACCCAAATTATCATGTAAGTCATCAAGTTGCAGAGACTAGAAGTTTGGCTAATGTTATTGGTGATTTATGATGTATGTTTGACCCTTAATTAGGTGAGCATTGAAAAAATTGGCCATTGATATGGCTTTAAAATTTCAAGTTTATTTCTAGGATCGCTTATTAATTAAATGTTTTTTTGTTCTTAAAGATTGAGTATTAGTTCGTTGAATCAATTTTGTACTTTGAATTATTGTTTTTTTTAAAAGTACTGTTGAAATTACATTTTTATTAAGAGTGACGATGGCATAACGGTTCAATGGGTGTGCAAAATTTGTGATTGAAACACAGATCATGTTTTTAATCCTTTTAAACACACACATACACACTGCAGGCAAAAGAAGGAAAAAAAAATGGGAAGACAAAGATTCTAACAAATTCGCAGTACAGATTTCTATGTTATTGAGCTTGTGGTTAAACCTCTGCTTTATGACTGGCCAACAGAAAAGAAAAAGAAATGAAACTGTGACTTATGTTGTAAATTGCATTGCAAAACCATAGGATCTGTTATACATTAAAACAATAATCATTTATCTTGCAGTTTGTCCCAACAACATTAACTCTTGATTCAGGAGTCACTAGGCCTCCACCACTTTTAAGTGAAGCTGATTTGCTGAGCTGTATGGACAAGGTATCGACTCTATGAATTTATCTCTTTAGTAATTTTCTTATGCAGCTATAATATATTGATTTTTATTACTTTGTTCATGTATGTACCTTGTATATATTATTACATATTTTAAATATAGTTTTCTAACCTTTTTGTTTGATTTATTAGGAGGGCATTGGCACAGATGCAACGATGCATGATCACATAAAAAAGCTGCTGGATCGATTTTATGCAACCAAGGACTCAAGCATGCGTTTCTCACCGACCAATCTTGTAACTTTTCTCTGGCTATAACAATATGATATATTCTTTCTCCCTCATGTTTTATCTTTGTATGGTTTTCCTGAATATTGTTGTTGTTTTTTTTATTTGGGAGGGAGGGGCTTGCCTACTGTTTGCTTCTTGTTGAGAGGGAAACAATTAGTTAATATTAGAAAAAAAGAAGTGGGGAACAAAATGAATTGGAAGGTTATTTGTAGTTCTCAAAAGGTCTTCTCAGTAAAATGTCGTGTTGCTCCCATCTAGGCATGATAGCAGAATTTTGGAGTTGGAATAGTCATGAGTTTTTTTTTTTTTTTTGCACTACTTTCCCTACTTTCTCGTTTTTTGTTTATCTCACGAAATTTGAAAGGCTAAAGGTTGGGCTTTTTGCTTGGACAACTGCTCATAGTAGGTGAATACATATGACATGGTATAGAGGAGGAAACCCTGTTGGTATCATTCTCCTGAATGGTGTGTAATGTGCAAAAGTGATGCTGAATGCTTGAACTTCTTTTTATTAGAAGGAGAAATTTCATTTTATTAGAAATTCTTTACAGTAGAGTGGACAAGTAATCCACCAGGAGCAGAAAGAAAAAGAACATTGGTACAGAAAGCTACATCGATATGAAGAAACCAAGACTAAGTTAAAACACCACAGCCTTCCTGTCTAGCATAATGCTCGATGAAAATATATTTCTAATAACAGTTACAGTATATACAGAAGCCCAGAGCACTGCCCAACACATGACCTTTTCCTGCATCTCCGTATGTCCTACCCCTCTTCAGAACCCGTTGAACTTTGAACCACTTACTGATTGTTCTAAGCATATTAAGATTTGTCAGCAGGCTCAGCACTTTGTTAAGTCAAAACTGACCGAAGGGTATCAGCATTTCCTATTTTAAGTCTTAGTATCAACTGATAGATATCCTAACTAAGGCTACTGGTAGCATTATGTTCTGTTTTCTTTAGATAAGTTGGGCATTAAAGATATTACTATGCACCAAAGTGTAAGGGTGATTGCCTTGTACTTCTATAAGGCTAGGTGACTTTTGCAAATGATTAGGCTGATTATACTGAACTGTTTTATATACCCTTGCACAGTATTTATCCTTAAATTTAATGGAGAAGAATATGATTGAGTTAGTCCTAAAAATACTCTTCTCTACAGATCTACTAGGCAGCTTAAGCGTGTTATTGTATTTTCAGCATAATATAAAACCACAAAAAAGAAAAACACTAACTCTTAGGACACCTAAGATACCAAAGGTGTTTAAAAACTCACCCTAGGTTGTAGACGGACTCTTGGTATTAGCCTAGGTACCTGTAGAGGACACGTCTGGTGTAGATAGGTGATGCTTGTGTAGTGACTCCAGCCTTAAGCATTTAATCTCTATGAACTTCTCAGATAACCTCACACAACTTTCCTTGAAGTAGGCGTGCCAAAAAACCATACGAGTCATAAAAATACAAATACTGAATTTATTTATCTTTGTAATTAAGTCCTTTCTGCTTCCTATTTGGTCTTCTTGGGAGCCACCACATCCATTTGTTTTCAACCTCTGTATCAGAGGCATTGTAAGATTCAAATCAGGTAGCTGACACAGAATGTGAGATAGATGTTCTGGAGAAACGACATGACTTGGGAGTTTTTACTGTACCTATGGAGAAAATACCTCAGTAAATACTGTTGACGTCTAAAATTCCTGTTGCTAAGTTCACTGCCGCTTTTTCACCTGTTGCAAAGTTGAAGTTCATACAAAGCATCTTTATTTCACAACAATAGAAACCCATGTCACATTGCATGCACACATCATAAAATGAGTATTGACTTCTACATAGCCTCCTTATCCCCACTAGGTTAAAGATTGTACTTTTATATTTATAATATTTCAAAATCTTCTTCAGGTAGAACAATATTATGTAACATTATTTTCTTTAATAGAACTGTATAGAACAAAGATGTCTTATGTGATCTCTTCTTTGCTCTTTAAATGTTGTATAGGTGTACTCGACATTTGTAACAGAAAAATGGATGCCATTATACTATTTCTTTGTTGTATCCTAGTGGAAAGCTACTGGAGTTTGTATTGATAATTTGGCATAAATGCAGGGCGAAGCGTTGGTGATGGGATATGATGACATGGGGTAAGAAATTCAAATTCATCTTCATTTCTGAAAAATAATATTTGAGTCTTAAACTACTGTTAAGAATCAGCTGCATTTTTTTCTTTCTTGATACAAGCGATAGAGTGAGAGGGGGTAATCGAGCCTAGGACCTTTAGTGCAGGGGTAAATACTCTTAACCATTTGAGCTACAAGCAAGCCCGTTGTGAATCAGGTTCTATTAAACTAGTTTGCTATGGAATCATAATTTCTTGTTGGGTGGCATGTTAATGTTTTAGTTTATCCGCAGAAACTAACTAAAGGAATTATATGAAGATTGATTTTGAATTTTCTTATCATACCTGGAAATCTGTAAAACATGTTTTATGATCAATAAGAGATATTTTATAAATGAATGAACCATCGAATGCTAGTAAGAAGGGATATTGTATGGTTTGGCAGTGATCCATTTTAGATTCTGTTAGCAAATGCTGACTAGATTCCGGGGATATCAATAAAAAGGTGAAGGATTTATACATCATGAAAAATATGATAAAACATTGTGTACCGTTCAAAATGAAGACTGCCAAAAAAATTAAAAGGGACACAAGGCGTTGACCGTTGAGGTGTAAGTCATTTGGCACTCAAACTACTACAATTTGAAGTATATATGAAACTATTTCCGATAAAAGTCCTCTTCTCTTTTGGAATTTTTTATGAGAGTTGTATCATATAGATTGTGGATCTTTTGTTCACTTCACCTAGTCTTTGTACTGTGTTGTATGATTACTGCCAAGAGTTCTTTATTGCTCAGTGAATAAATATATCCAAGATCAGCAAGTCTGTTGAGTGAACTCTTGAGGTTACCTATATTCTATCTATGATAAAAAAACCTCATGTTTGAAGTTTCAGTTTCTAGTTTACAATGTATGACATGTCATATGCTTACAAAGCTGTCCAATAGTTATTATTATATGGTTAGAAGTCTGAAGCTTCAAAGCTCCACATGAAGCTTACTTGCAGATATTTTTTGTTTCACATGATTTTTAATGACTTCATATCTAGAATGAGCAATATTTGTTAACTGATGTATGTCTTTTCAAATTCAAGGGGAATCAAATTTATGGGAATCTTTACTTACTAGGTATAAACTGTGGAAACCATACCTTAGAGCTGTTATGGAGCGTGACATGAAAGCTGTTAGTGAAGGTGCTAAGAGCAAAGCTGAAGTTTTGGAAACTTGCTTGCAGCAAATGAAAGCTTGCTTCCTAGATGTAAGTTTGTAGTTTGATTTTTTCAGTTACTATTTATAGCTTAATTTTCTTTTCTATTCTGATTCGAGTCTTATGCACATAGTCAACCATATCGTACTAATTAGAATTTAGAACATATATCACCTAAGATGAAACTGTCAGGCTACATTTTGTATGCGGGAAAGAAAACTTGAGAATGGAAAAGTGCTGACTTTCCCATGTTTGGTAAGTCCAAGCTTGAGAAATGATTTCCTGGGTCATGGGAAAATAGGGGGTGGGTGGGGGGTTGGTGTGGGGTGGGGGGGGGGGGGGGGGGGGGGGTGGTGGTGGAAGCGAATACCTCCACCCCCTTGGTATTCACTTTCCTTCCCCGTGGGAAACCAAAAAAATGTATTCATTGCCATATTTCCTATTTTTCTATGACAAATTTCTCCTCATTAAAATTGCCCTTTATATCCCCAAAAAAAAGATATTTTCTACCTTCTTTCCCATTGTTACCAAGCTTGGGAAAGAAATTTTGCATTTCCCTTCCTCTAGGAAAAGAAATGGGAAATAATTTCCCATGAATTCAATTCCGCATACCAAGGCAACCTTAGTGTCCACTGATATACTGGTAGTTTTGTTTTATGAAAATATCAGTGGAAATATGAACTATTAAATGAAACATCATGTAGTTCAAAAAATGACAAAAATTTTATTAAAACATATTGGAGATTTTATAAAAATTTGGGAAAGCTACAAACACATCAATTAGACATGTAACATAGATTGGCATATCCATTGAAATATACAATGCATAATTGCATATGATGAAAGCCGAGCATGGGACTCATACATAAGTGGTCTTGAAACTCTAATTTTGTAACGGGCAAGATATTTTCTTTTTCTTTTTCTTTTTCCACATGTATAAGCATTCTAAGTTCCTGTAAAAAAAATTCTTCAAGCTGCTTCCTTACACTATGAAAATCAGTTTTAAATTGTGTAACATGGAATAATATCCATCCCAAAGACCTTTGGCTTTGAAAACAACTTGGCAGTTTTGGATTGAAGCCAAGAAAAGAGAGAAATTTCATTATGTTGTAGGATTTAAACCTTGACGATCACAAAATCTGGAAATTTTGCAGGCAAGGTTGAACAAAGTAAAACTCTTTGAAGCCATGTCAGTATTCTTTGAGAGGTAATTTTACTTTCCTCTTGTTTCTCCACTGTATATATTTTTCTATGATAGCAATGGCAGTCATTCAACTTGATGCAGATCTAGCAGGCCTAGTGGGGATGATCAGCACACATCTGGAGAGTTCGTTCGGCAATGTGGGCTGTGCCACGAAGCAGATATGGTACTTAGACAAAACCGGGTAATTATTCACTTGAGCCTCATTATATTTACGCTTTGCAAAGTTTCTTGCCTAAAATTATTCACTTAAGTCTCATTATCTTTAGTGTGTAAGGCCTTCAAGAAAACCTGAAGTTTTTGTTTAGTGAACATGTGTCTCTGGGAAGCAAGCTGGTTGCTTTGTTGATATGAACTCATATAAGCAGCTTTCTTTGTAGTTATCATCTTTAGTGCTCTCAAAAAGTATAGTTAGCCATAAAAACCAGCATATAAAATCTATATCATTAGAATTAGAGATTAAACTCAACAAACTCCTGTAGCAAGGAACCTTCAAAAAGAGAATAAGCCATGTTAACTTTAGAATGAAAAAGGTGTGATTAGTGAAATTAAAATGTTGTAAATTTCATTATATCGTTAAGCCATTATTTGATTCATTTTGATGTCTTTTCCTCTTAGAATATAGACCATTGATTAAGGGGATTTGAGTATGTGAGGAATCCTAATCCAAATAAGTGGAAACTTAATTGTTTTACCGAGCTTCCCTTTTTGGATGCTTGGTTTTATTATATTGCTTTCGAGTTCATGTAGTATGTAAATAGAGTATTGTTCAGATCTAAGTCTGTACATAGTTGTACTTTCTTGTAAATTATTTTTCAGGGTTCTGGCTTTTGTTCTCCAGTTTCCTTTATGGCTGACAGTTATAACTTTGTCATAAGTTTATTACTGTTTTATGGAAGTCTACAACCATTTGTACATTGTAATCATCTCCACCTTTTGTTCTTTTGTAATTGTTACATGTCTTTTGTACAGGATGGAAATTTCATGGTTGGATGCTTGGGTTATCCTCAGGTTGGTCCTTGTCTAAGATATACTTATTCTAGTCTAAATTGCATGTTTGTAAGAAGTTTTATCTGCATTACTTTTAACAATTTGTTAACAAGGAAGAAAATCTATTGGTTGTATCTAATATTGTTCTGACCTGACTGATTAGTATGCCTCCTCATGTCCCCTTTTGTTTCTCATTTGTTAGTGTATATTTTATATGGAGATCAAGATTAAGATTAAATCTTGATCAGAGGAAGAAGCAACATAACTGGCATCCCTCAAATTGTTCTCTTCATGGGGCATTATTGGGTAAACCTATCATGTGTTGCGTTAATTCTACTAGTAGGCTACAAGTTTCCATTTAGAATATTCACTTATATGAAGTTTCATTTATTATATTGGTATTAGTAGCCTTAATTTTTCTTTATGTTATTCGTAGTCTTTCTATGTTGGCCGTAATATCTAAAGACTGGAGAAGGATACCCATTGCTCTTTGCAGTCTAACTTAATGATTCAAACATTGTCTTGTGGGCTACTTATGCGTATAGTGGGGACTTAGATGTCTGGAGAAATTTGAATGAAGCATTGGTGGAGGAGCTATCTGCTGTTAGAAAGTGTGCGCCTTTCTCAAAGTAAACCAGATTCTAGGGAATGATTTTTAGATCCCCAAGGAGAATTTTCATGCAATCCCGTTCTCAGATTTCTTTATGACAGGCTAGAAGTTCCTTACTTTCAACCTTAAAGGGAAAATTTGGAATGGTAGTGGCTTGCTAATGGTGCATGGGAAAGTCAATATTTGTGATATGGTTCAAATGGGAGAAGCTATTTTTTTTAGTTTTTAGTTTTTCTTCCCAGTGGTGTTCTCTTTCTAAATGAGATAGGGAAAGTGTGAATCTCATGTTTCTTTGCTGCTCGTTTTAAGTCTATGGCGGAGGCAGTTGAGGAAGCAAGTTTGAGTCGTTTGTCCAAAATATTGTTGTTGACTGTTGGAAAGGCATTAGGTGCCTGGAAGGGGTAAGAAAGCTAAAGTATTGTTTAGTATATGGACTGGGAGCAAATCTTTCAGTTGTAGTGGTATTCAAGGAGATTACGTTGTATTCTATTTACTAGGCTGCATGTTGATGGTTAGAGTTCTTTATTTCTTGGGTCTATGGTTTACTTGTATTTGTTTCCACGTTGTAGCTTATCCTTGATTATTTTTGTAGAATAGGAGTTTTTTAGACAAGAAAAGTGTGTGAGAGACCAAGTCATCAAGTCTCCTCTTACTGGTCTTCTTTTTTATCTCTTTTTTATTTAGGGCTTCTTGAGTCTTTCTCAAGTTGGAACTGTTTATTTCTGTTGAAATATGATGTTTGAAATTTTATGAGACTATCATATTTCATTTACTTGGCATCATTTTAGTCAAATAGTTGTAACACCTATTTGCTACACATTTAGTGTAGGAATGCTGTCTGGCTCCCTGGATCGGTATCAGAAGCAGCTGTAACAACTAACGTTTGCAACTCATGCACTCCAGGTTTCATTCTGTTATTTTGTTTCCTTAAAGCTGCCTAAATAAATGATACAAATGCAATTTAAGATGTCCTTAAATATGAGGATTCATATATACATATAATATATAATAATATATCAGTCCCTTCCGTTGAGGGATCCATCAACAAAAGGGGGCTGCATAATATGCATGTATGTAGAATCGATGGAAACTTCAAATATCATCTGGATGTTGAAGGGTAAAAGTCGTCAAGTTATTCCATCTATAACCTGAACTTTGTTTACGCCGTCGCATGTTTCGTTTTTTGTTTTTGCAAAATGAACCAATTTTTAACATTCGTATGATGAGAAAATTACTTAAAGAATCATCTCTTTCGTTACTATGATAGTTATGTGTTCCAAAGTGGGAGAAACCTGGTTCTAATCTCTGACTGATCTTTTCAAATGCACCAACTGAAAGGCGTGGTTCTGTCTAGGATTCCCCTTTTTACATGCATCCACTGTACCATACAGAACAAGGGGAGCTGCATTATGATGGAAGACGTGCACACATATTTTAGGATCCATTTTATAAACATTTCAGGCCCATTCAATGCCATTTCATTTTCGTTTTGGTTTTTATATTTTGTTTGTGAGAGGGGAAATACATGGGGGAACAAAGGGATGACGAAGAGCAGATGAAGGATGGTGGGAGGGATGTAGAAGAAATGTACAAAGAAAGACGCTCAAAATGAAAATTCGAAACCAAAAAACTAGTTTAAGTTCTTTTTCACTTTCAATAGTATTCTTCTGTTCCTCATCCCCTCTCTTCCATCACCCACATCCCTTCTTTCCCCCATATACTTTTCTTCATATCTCAATCAAAACAGTGAAAACTAAAAACAAAAGACAAAATGGTTATCAATTGGACTTTTCGTTATTGGTTTTAAGTTTCTATATTTTTGTTTGGGATGGAGAGGAAATATGTGGGAGAAAGGAGTGATGAAGCAGGGTAGAGGGAGGGTGGTGGGGAGGAGGATGGAGAAATGGAGGAGAATATATGAAACAAAAACTTGAAAGTGAACAACCAAAAGATGTTTTCAGTTTATATATACCTTCTTTCCACATCTACTTCAGCTCCCTTTCTGGATCATTCATTTTCTCTTATATTTCCCCTTCATAGGAAATAAAAACTAAAACAAAATGTTTACAAACATGGCATTAGCTTACCGAACCTAAAATAACAGACAAAGCATAAAATCCATTGAAAAAACTGAAAGCAACAGACAAACCAATCCAGAAAGCACTCATTGCAGAACCCCTTTCCCTAACTCTAGAAAAATTCTTGAATTGTTGGAAGAGATTCCTAAAGAGAAGAAAAATGGTATTACTCTATACCCAGTTGCTCCCAGCCCCTCACATTGTCACATATCCTTCTTTCAGTCCATTCAAATTCTCACATTGCTCCCAGCCCCCACGGAAAAACATGCTTCTGGCAAAATAAAGCCACACTCTGCTGACTTGGCGCAACACAGATTGGCCTCCTTGAACTTTAACATGAGGGAAAGGCAATCAGCAACTCAACCAAACCGTAAAACAGGTCTTTCCAGGCTATAATAATTCCGTCTCAAATGAAGCGGACATGCAATCATCCATACATGATACTTCTCAGCGTCTAAAATCAATGAGTACTAAAATTGTACGGGTCTAACTAGGGTATATTAACTAAGTACAAAAAACAAAAGTCGAGCCCATAAATACAATTAGTGGTGTTGCAGTACTGTATTATTTTTAACTTTGGTGCTCACATGCACCCACTCCTAAACTGTTCCCATTTTTTGTCACTGAAATTGCGGAGGTCGTGTAATTCACCTTCTTTAAAGCATCATACGGTAGAGGTTGTCCACTAGTTCTGTGTGTTACTGCTCGTATTATTTTGGATCTAATGTTTTCAATATATTTATTTATTTTTCAGGTCCTGTTTACTTGATTCAATTTACATTTCGGCGGCTAGAAATACCACCAAACTATAGTGCCAACCATTTGGGTAAGTGCAGCAAAAAGTAAGATTAGCTTGTTTAGGCACATACTATTTCCCAGCATCTTACAATCATCCCATTGTTTTATTTAATTGTCATATTTCACATTAACCCTACAAACTATGCTTTTACAATCACAGCAACTAACAAACATTGAGTTTTTCGGGGTGCTTGAGCATGTCTTCAATAGATTGTTCTCTAGCTTTTGAATGGAAGTCTTTTCCTTTTCCATTTTGCTCCTCGTCTTCATTAATCCATCAAATGATTCAGAGAATTCCATCATGCGTATGTTTGCATACTAAATATTAAGCCATTGCACCATACATTGTTGGTCTAGTATTGTTCATTGAATGAAGTTGGATTGGGGTGCTGAAAAAGGCCTCTTTACTGAGAGGATGGGCCTCAAATCTGACTTGGAGTCTATCTGAGTAGAGTAATCGGACGTGATGATTCTTAAATTGTTTCTCAGTTCTATATTCATTTAAAACTTAACAGTCATTCTCTCTAGGCTTCTAGTGTCTGGAAGTTTATGATTCCCTAGTTGGTCTAACATGAAAATTCATGCATATGCAATCAGGTTGCATTGGCGGCTGTGATGAGACTCTTAGACAGTTGACAGAAATCTGTGGAACTGGTTCTCGGTTGTCAGGTTTGTGTTGTGAGTAATTGTTTGAAATTAATTGAACCAATTTACCTTTTCAAATATAACCAATTTTTATATGAATTTTGTTATTGAGTATTTAAGATTTGAGTTATCTTCATGAATTATATTAGTCTCATAATTTCATATTTTCTTTCACCCACCACTGTGACCTCCATATACTATTTGAGGTTTGTGCATCATTATGCAAACAATTTATCATACCCTGAAAAGTGGGATACATTATGATCTTTGGATTTGTGGATTTCTTTTTATGTATTTTTATATGGTTATAAAAATATACTTGTAAGTTGTCCACTGAAGGTTTCAATTATTTTTTACTTGTAAAGTAATAACTTTTGAGTGCTCTTGAAAATTGTACTGTCTTTGTAAAACATGCTATAAAGCTTGTTTACGTTAATAATTCACCTTTCTTTCTGGTCATTATTAGTTAAAGACCAAATTGATCAAAGTTAACTAAGATGATAAATGACATAAGAAATGAAAAGCTGGAACAACTTTATAGAAAAAGTGCTCGGTGTATGTTTTTAATTAATTTTGTATGCGAATTACACAATCTTGGTGAAATATATTTGTCCCATACGATTCAAAATACTACACTTTTTGTATGAAATTTTATCCAATACAATCAGAAGTTCGAATTCATATTAGAAAATGTTGTTGCTTTGAGTGCTGTTTATTACATTCCAGCAAAACAGAATTTGCTCATTCGTATGGTAGCTAGCTTGGATTCCATGGTAAGATAAGGTCAGATGAACAAGATTAGTTCTTAGAATCATGAATGGGAAAATACATTTTAACCATAATAGTGGTGCATGTCTAGACAATAGAAGCTGTGCTTTTAAAATAAAAAAAAACATGTAATATATCTAATTGATATTTGTCCTATATTCATCATTGGACAGCATATAAATCTGGAAAAAATCGACCATTCAAGCTTTTTCTAGACAAAATTTGAGATTAATTGTAGAGTGTTGACTATTAGTCCAACTAAAGGTAACTTACATTCTTGTGGTTATATGCAACACCAAACAGTCAAACGCTGATGTTTCATATGTTTTTCAGCAAGAGGGCGTGGGCCAGCGACGTCCAACAATAATGTCCCACGAAGTAATACCAGGCAGGGTCCTTGCATATATTGTCATCAAGCAGGGCATTCTTCAGGCGATTGCCCTTCCCAATCTTCAGGTCCTCGAAGTGTGAGGCCTCAATCTATGAATGTTCAAAGTGGTATGACTGGTAAACTTCTGTATATTTTCTTAATGAGAAGCTATTGCCTGGATTAATCACAATCATTTAGGATGAGAGCAGACTGATATAATGTTAATAGTTGTATTGTTAGTCGTATGGAAATGGAGTATGCTATCAAAATGAGAGTTTCATAAGGTTAGAGAGATGAATTTCGGATGGTTCTGTTTTAGAGAAATATAATCATGATACTTTTAAGAACTATTAATTTAATGTCTATTAGAATTTCACTCTTGTCGTTATATGCAACGCCAAACAGTGGAACACCAATTTTTGACATTAAGTTTCATATGACATTCAGCAAGAGGGCGTGGACCGGCAATGTCCAACAATGTCCAACGAAGGAATATTAGGCAGGGTGCTTGCATATACTGTCATCAAATGGGTCATTCTTCAGGCGATTGCCCTTCCCAATCTTCAGGTCCTCAAAGTGCAAGGCCTCGATCTATGAATGTACAAAGTGGTATGACTGCTGACTTTTGGTTTGTATTTGTTTAATTTTTAATTAGAATATTGAATGGATTAATTCCCAATGCATGTACAATGAGGATGAGAGGAGACAATAATATACTGCTATCATCAGTACTTCGGAAGTAGATCATGTATGGTGGTGATAAGTACGAATTATCCCAAACGCTTAAAGCTTAAGCCTCCGGGATATGATATATTCTAAACAGTAAACACCATGACCATACCCTAAAATGTAGATTTATCACCTATATGAGCATAACATGTGAAGTTAAAAAATTTGTTTTTAAATTTGTGAGTTGTAAACATTCCAACAAAATATTTCATAGTCTGGATTATTGGAACTTAATTAGTAAAGCATGTTGTCAGATGATTATCTTGTCAACAGTTTCTTACCTTTTGATCCCCCTTGGTTGTTCGTAAACCATTTATGTTTGTGCCCCATTTGGTCGAACTAATGTGCTTTTGTAATGTGTTTACAGGACAAGTATCGACCTCATGTTCTACATGTGGTGCCCCATGTGCTTTACGAACAGCTAATACAACAGCTAACAGAGGAAGAAAATTCTACTCTTGTCAATCGCAGGCGTGCAACTTTTTTGTGTACGTAAAGATAAAAAGTTGGTTTTCTTAATTAATTGCTTTTTGTTTAAGATGCCAAATGGGACCTTATGAATCTATTATTTTCATTTCCTGCAAAAGTTTTTGCCCTTTTTATCTTCAGTCTTTCTCATATAAGCATTCGATACTTGAGCCGTTGGATTGTATCTAAATTGAACAAAGTAATTTTATTGAATCTTTATTTTATCGTAACTGTAACACACATCTGGGGGTGTTTGTGTTTATACATGTCCGTACACGCGTTGTTACCTTACCTAATTCCCGGTCTATGCTTCTTTCTCCTTGTGCAGATGGGAGGATAGCCTTAACAATGATAATGGAGGAAGAGGTTTTCAGCGTGCAAATGTTAGTGCCTCAGCATCTAACCCGACTCGGAGTGGTGGCAGCGGTAGAGGTGGCCGGGGTGCAGGAGATGCTGCTGGTGTGAGTTTTGTATCAGCGACTGGTGATCCCGTCTCTGGAAGAAGGTGTTTTGCTTGCGGAGATCCATCACACTTCGCAAATGTTTGCCCGAACCGTGGTAACTGATGCACCTCCACCTCGTAGATTACATCTCTAGTGACTACTTTTGCTTAAAGATTGATGTCACTGTTCAGCGTTGATATATCAGGTTAGGTTCCTAGTGTTCTACAGTGATGTTGATTTGAAAGGATAATTTTCTAATGAAAATCAAAAGATTATCTTCATTGCCTTCACGCCCATTATTTACATCATCCCAAATCAACAATGGCTTGCAATTACATACGTTTATCCATAAAATAAAACCTTAGTGCCAATAACAGCAGCACCCAATGAATACGAATGGTTAAAATGACGGCTTATACTCGTCCGAAATTGTACATATTATAAATCACTTTGTAAAAAAAAAAAAAAAAAAATCAATTAAAACTAAGGTCATTTAGTCAATCAACTGTAAGAGTAGATAAATAGTTTCTCAAACTTTTACTAATTTTGATCATCTGTTTTTATACAGTTTGATGAATTAAATTTTATTTATTTTTTACGCAGATAATTTGTACATAGTAATTTATATTATGAAACTGTTAATCTACATTTTTAATCCATCTTTTTGCGGTCTGCTCGAAATTTCAATTTGGTTTCATAGCTTTTTGGGATGGATTTCGTACATGTAGTTTCATTACGTTACGAGCGTTAGATGAACATGTCAAATTCGTTGAAATTCCTCCAAATGTAGGTTGTCAAAAGGGAAGACGTACTGTTACCATACAACACATGGTATTGGAAAGACAAACCTAATTTAACATATGATATACCATTTTGTGTGTCAATCGTATTGAAAAATCTCTCGATTTAAAGGGAGAATCTAATGGTATGCATTAATTAACTTGTCTCCATTACCAAACAACCAAATGTCCCATCACGAATACTGCACATGTTTGCACAGGCACAGCTTAACCTAATTAAATCAAGGATAGGATCCTCTCCTGATCTTAAAAAATTGAGTCTGCTTAGAAGGCAATCATGATTGTTGAAATTTGATCCAATGACTACAAACAGGAAGCCTTTTAAAAGTTATAATAATTGTAACCGTTGGATTAAATTTCAACTATCATGATTGCCTGCTCAACAGACTCAGTTTTTAAGGATCAGGAGAGAGGATTCTGATCCTTAAATCAAAACCTGTTCCTTGTTTTGTTGCCTTGTGATCTGTGGCGTCATTTGATTTTTTATTTGTTTATTTATTTATTTATGTTTTTGTTTGTACTTTGAATAGTTTTAACTTTAATGTCCCATTGACTCGATTCTCGTTGTCACAACGATTGAAGCTACTTTTGTCTTGGCATTGTGAACGGTGAATGGTTGGCCGAATAATTGTAGGAAACCCTGCTTTGAATACATAGTTACTCAAATCCCGTGATTGACAAAATCATGCTTTTTTTACCTACTTTAATGAAAGAGTAAAAAAATTTTGGTATTGTTCTCTTTTAACGAAAATGATATTTTTATTTAAAAAAATCATATATGATATTATTTACGCACCGAAGTGTGTGAATATATTTTTTATTTTTAAAATAAAATAAGAGAGTAAAAAAATAAGAGAGAACATGGAAGTGGGAAGAGAAAGGAAAAATGTTTATTTTTTAATTTTTAATTAGAGATATGTTGGAATCACATATAAATGAGGCTTTAAAATAATAAAATTTTTGTTGTATGAAATTACATTACTGCTCATGTTTTATTTATGTTCATTTTTAATTAGAGAGTTATAATGATAATTTTATAAAATTTTGGTTGACATAAAGGTTCTATTAATATGTAGTTTAGATATAGAACCCTTGTTTACCTTAGAGATACGCAACGGGTTGGCTCGACCCAAACTTAAAATGATCACAATCAATTAAAAGTTAGTTTGTTGGTTTTATTATTATAGCACGTAATAGTGTTTTTATATTTATATGCATTTAAAACAATTATCATCTAGCGACGAGATATAATTTATGTGAAATATATGTAGTACAATCACCATTTCATCATTCTAATGGAGATTGTATTAAATACATAAAATATGATACCAAATGTAGAAATTCAAACCAAAAAAATAAAATTAGGCTATCTCTTGTTAGTTTTGAGTAAATATGGATGTTAGCAACATATGTCACATCCCGGCCCGAGCCTCCACCATATCTCGGGCTCAACTCCAACATAACACGATATTGTCCGTTTTGGGCCCCGACCATGCCCTTACGGTTTTGTTTCTGGAAACTCACACGAGAACTTCCTAGTGGGTCACCCATCCTGGAATTGCTCTCGCGCGAACTCGCTTAATTTCGGAGTTCCTACGGAACCTGAAACCAGTGAACTCCCAAAAAGCATCGTGTTAGGTAGAGATGAGAATACACATATAAGGCTTACATGATCCATTTCCCTGTGCGATGTGAGATATTACAACATACAGATATGGCTCGTTTAGAAGTACACTTAAAATGACTGAAAATGCTTTTGATAAAATTGATTTTGAATTCCAAAAGTATTTAAGTGTTTTTTGAAAATAGCAACATTCTTGAAAAAATTACTTAAAAAAGTATCTTTCTATGATATATTTGAGATGTTTATAAAAAATTAATTACAAAAATATTTTTACAAAAAACGCTATTAATTATTTGAAAGTACTTCAACCAAACTTTAAAGTAAAAAGAATAAGATGTTATCTAAGAACGGAGATAATAAATTCTAGAAGACGAGATTCGTTTGCAGATAGCACATGGGTTTGTGCGCACATGATAATAGCTTGTGAGCATTCTACATTCTTTGGCCAAAACTTTTTCCTACATATAAACAATGGGCCTGGATTGTCTGCCCCCTTATCCTATACCATTTTCATCTCTTTTTATATTCTGTGGTCACGGTTAAACCACGTCAATATTTTATATGAATTTTTTTTATAGAAATAATAAGACAAAAAGCAACGAGAATATAAAATATTGACGTGCCTTAACCGTAACCATAGAAATAAGGGGATAGGAAGGACATGAGATGGGAAGGGTAGACAATCCAGATGTATAAATAACACTAATTATACCTTATAATTAAAGTTTTCAATTAATATATATTATTTATTTCTTTTTTTATGATGGGATTCCAGCACTCGTACTATTTTAATTTATATTATATTCTTACTTCTTTTTTTTTTTTTTCAGAAGAAAGGAAGAAGGAGAAACTCTGTCCGAAAAAGAAAAAAGTAAAAAGAAAAAATAAAAAAAGAAAAAATAAATTATGTTCCCTTATTCTTGCGGTTAATTAATTGCAAGACCGAAATGGCCGGACACTAATATCGTGGGCATAAGATTTCCCACCCTGTCTCCGTCCCCACTCGTTCTCCATTTTCCATTCTTCAACAACAACCGACCACGATTCGTTTTGTCAATTCGCAATTCGCAATTCGCAATTCGTAATTCCATCTGAATTTCCATTGGATTTTGGATTTGTTTCTTTCGCTGGAATCATCTTCCTACATACGCATCGGCATCCCAAGAATATAACTGATTTTTGTCTGACAGCTGGCAAGTGGGACACAATCGGCGTCGGACGCAGATGAGATGAAGTTGTTGAGTGGAACAGACGGTGCAGGCGGTGGTGGTGGGGGGAAGACGGTGGTGGTGGGAGTGAAGTTAGACTCACACAGCAAGGAACTGCTGACGTGGGCACTCGTTAAAGTGGCGGAGACTGGTGACAATGTCGTTGCCATTCATGTTCTTGAGGACCACCTTCTCGCCACCTCTGGTCTGTGCTCTAATTCTCTCTCTGGATTTTGATTTTCTTTCGTGATTGGATTTGGGTTTTTTGGGTTTTTGTTGAATTTGGGTTTTGGGTTTTGGGTTTTTGTTGAATTTGGTTTGTGTTGCAGAGGGGACTTCGTCATTGCTCTCACTCGTGAAGACATTCGACTCTGTGCTCTCTGCCTATGAAGGTTTCTGCAACTTGAAGCAGGTTCCCATTTCACACTGCGATTCTCTCTATCTTCTTATTCTAATTGTTTCGTTTGGAGGCTGAGACTGCACTTCAATTGTGAACAGGTTGATCTGAAGCTTAAGGTCTGTAGAGGCGATTCGGTCCGAAAGCTGCTCGTTCGGGAAGCAAAAGCATTTCATGCGGCTACTACCATTGTTGGAACATCTAAAACCCACCACAGAATTGGATCATCATCGACTTCCGTTGCCAAGTACTGTGCGAGAAAATTGTCTAAAACTTTCTCTGTTTTTGCTGTTGATAATGGAAAAATTGTGTTCAAGAGGGTCGGAACTGATAGGACTGCAGATCAATTTCAAGGTTTTTGTAACTTTCTTCTTCTGGATTTTGTTGATTTTAGTCTGGTGCTGCCTAGAGGTTGTTTTTTTTGTTAATTGCGGTATAAATTTGGTTTTGATTCAAGTAATAGGCTTAACTATTTTGCTTATTTCCCATGTCGTTGAACAGGTAATGGTCAGAACCGGAGCTATGTTCATACTAGCTTGGTTGGTGAGTCGCTGAGCAAGGATGCAAAAGCACCTAATGATTCTGAACTAAATCAATGTCGACATTTCGTAAGAAAATCCTGTTCCAGGTGTGGAAAGAAAACCCTTCAGGTAAATTGTGAGACTTGTGTTGGAGATCCAGTTTTGCTGGACAATTCTGGGACTAAATTGGCAGATGAGTTGCCAGCGGAAGGTGTTGAAGACAATTCATTGGCTTTGGTACCAATCCAAAGACTAGACATCGCTTCAAACTCTTTCAAGCTTCAAGATTCACAGTGTTTGAAACCTGGTTGGTCGCTTATACGTCAGGCCTTTTTGCCAAAGCGGCAACACGTGGAGAAATCTGGGAAAAAGACATCTGTTTTTCGATGGGTCCTGAGACCATTGAGCTGGCATACTTCATCTGTAATCTATCCTGATCAGAAACAGAATAATTCTTGCCATGGTGAAGATTCTTCTTCCGTGCTGGATGGAATAAGTGGAGCAATTGTGCCGTTTGAGCCGGATGCAATCTACTCTCCTCTATTCCCTAACCATGGCAATGACCCCCTTCCTGAAGAATTTGTGGATTCATGTAAGAAATTATCATCCAGTTGTAGATTGTTTAGCTACGAGGAGCTTTTGTCAGCAACATCCAACTTCATTCCTGGTTTGTTTCCTTTCCCTAATTTTATGATCCTGGTTTTAAGTGTACTTCAAGCGGGATGTTATTCTCACAAATTTTAACTCGCATGTTTCAGAGAACATGGTTGGTAAAGGTGGCAGTAGTTATGTTTACAGAGGGTGTCCTTTAGATGGAAAGGAGTGGGCAGTGAAAATCCTGAAGCCATCTGGAGATATATTAAAAGAGTTTGTTCATGAGATTGAGATAATCAAATCTTTAAACCACAAGAACATAATCTCCCTAGTTGGATTTTGTTTCGAGGAGAACCATTTACTTTTGGTCTATGATTTTATTTCAAGAGGAAGCTTAGAAGAGAACCTCCATGGTAAATAATTGTTCAAGGTCTATCTCTTTAGTATTGACAAATGTTTTGCTTCTCTGTTGTCAATTTTCTTAACTCATGAAGCACAATTTTCTGATCAAGGTAATAAGAAGGATGCAAATGCATTTGGTTGGAAGCAGAGATATAATGTGGCGATAGGTGTCGCGGAGGCACTTGATTATCTACACAATGGTTGTGAAGAACCTGTAATTCACAGGGATGTGAAGTCTTCCAATATCCTTCTTTCTGATGATTTCGAGCCGCAGGTTCTGTGCTCTAACCTTAGTATTTCTTGTTAATCATTTGAAGCTTCCTCTGCTGATCAACTTTTATATATTGGTTCTTCAGCTCTCAGATTTTGGACTTGCTTGTTCGGCATCAGTGTCAACCGATATTAGCTGCACAGATGTGGCAGGAACATTTGGGTGAGTAGTGGTCTTTTAGTATATAGTTTCACCATTTGGTATTCTTGCTAACGCTCTTCTTTACTGTGACAGTTACTTGGCTCCAGAATACTTCATGCATGGCAAAGTGAGTGATAAAATTGATGTCTATGCATTTGGAGTCGTAGTCCTTGAGATTCTTTCTGGGAGAAAACCAATCTTCAGTAAGGACCCAAAGGGCCAGGAAAGTCTGGTGATGTGGGTAAGTCCTCACCTCTGTGCAAACTTGGGACATGGAAATATTTGTGTGCGTAATCTTCTAATACTTTAGTCGTTTCGGATATGTAATATTAAATGGAATGGTACATTTCCTTCAAGAAAGAAAGTGGATTTTCTGTTTCAGAGTCCAGCAAATGTTTCTTTACAATCAAGTGTGTTGTGGTTCTGTAAAATAAAACTTGAATGAATTTAATTCCAGGCAAAGCCAATTTTGAAGAGCGGGAACGTCGCCCAACTGCTAGATCCAAGCCTGGGTATTGCCTATGATCATGATCAAATTGAGAGAATGATTTTGGCTGCTAACCTTTGTATTAGACATGCACCTGGCCTTCGGCCTAATATCAGCGTAGTAAGTCTTGTACTTTTTTCTTTCGTTTTCAACTTTGAATTTTACTTAATTATTTGGTTTTTAATTTATCTGCAAATTTATTTAATTGTTGGTGATTTGCATTTTTTGCCAGGTTTTGAAGCTTCTGCAAGGAGATGAAGAAGTGACAAGGTGGGCAAGACAAGTGAGTGTATCAGAAGAAGATGAAGCCGTGGATGGAGAAGCACCTTCTTGTAGCATTCAATCCCATCTTAACCTTGCACTGCGAGATTTGGAAGATGATTCCGTTTCTGTTAGCAGTGGCGAGCAAAGCATCGCTTTAGAGGATTACTTGCAAGGCAGATGGAGCCGCTCATCAAGCTTTAACTAGTCACGTTTTTGGACACGCATTGTACCGTATCAGTAGGTTCTGTTGTAAATTCCTTTTGTGATTGTCCATCCAAAGTCAGTGCCTGCTGGTTGAGTCACTTGAACTAGGTCCTGGAAGAGAGGTTGTTTGCAAGATTCGAGTCCTGACTTCCTCCTTGACCTAGTAGTTGTTGTATGGCAGTCTGACCGTCCCTCGAGTCCTCTGAGTCTCTCTGTTATACTTGTCGAGGCGAATGACGAGAGAAAATATGGCAGGAGACTCAGAATATCGCATAATAACCGCAGTTTTCCATATGGTGTATATAAACTTCGGAACTTTATGAACTTTTCCTCACACTACTTGTAATAGTAATGCTCTGAACAATTAACATCCTTGAGGATTGTGGCCGGAAGGCCAAACGTACATGAATGCACCGAGTCTGATCAGACATTGGTGATTACTTGGGAAGAAATCAACCGCCATATCTACTACCCCGACCACCATGTCGACGTCCATATCAGCTATGAAACGTGTAAGATGCATGTATCTTTAGAAAATTAAAGCTTTGGATCTTACTGTTGATACATTGAATAGACTTAAACTGACCGAAATTACAATAATTTTATTTGACTCGATTTCAATGACAATATTAGTTAAAACTAAATTGTCAAATGCTAATTGATTTGGTTATATTTTTGGAATAAGATTCTCTCTCTTTATATTCTTATCTTTTTCCTCCCGTCCTCTTGCATCTTGTTTTTTGTTTTATTATTCCTATAAAAAAAATCAATATAAAATTTTAACTTCGTAACCGGCTAAGTATAAAGAAAAAGATAATAAGAGAAAAAAAAAAAATCATCCTTTCTGTATTTTTTGCTCGAACCGAATCAAAAGTAACCACGTCCACCCACGGTCCCACAGCAAGGGCGTGGGCATGGCCCATCTGCCCAACACGATGGTTGTAGGAATCAGACTGTTATTCCACACTGGGACACGGGAGGGGTCAATCAGTCAAGAATCATTGGAGTCTACTACCTACACCACCCCCGTCACCAGTCCTTGTGGAAATTGTGGAATATTATTTCTCTCTCTCTCTTCTCTCTGTCTGTCTCTCTCTTCTCTCTCTCATACGCGCACTGGTGTGGTGTGCGCATGGACTTTTGGGCTTTAGGCTTGAAGCTCGCTCACCACCATTCAAATTCAGTATTGGGTGGCTGACTCGATCGGCTTTGATTCCACGAGATATTTGACCTCATCCTATTCCGATTGTTCGATGCAGATTTGGAAGCTCTGAAAATTACCCCCATTTTTGTAATTTTGTTCCTTCCTAGTTCCTACTCTCTCTCTCTCTCTCTCTCTCTCAATTCTGAGATGGCGCTTCAATGAGTGAAGGCAAATCCACTTCAGCTTCAGGTCTGATCCGTGAACTTGTCTTCTTTTTTCTCTTAATTGGTGAGAAAGGGAGTGTCTTGAAGGAATTTGTTACTGATTGTTTCACAATTTTGCTTCTTAGTTTTTTGAATTTTGTGAATCGTGAATTGCGCAGACTATGCATATATATATGTAAATCATGTATGTTAGATGTAAAGATAGATTGATTGTAGCTGTGCCTGTGTGTTGAATTTGTTGTTGACAGTGAATGGTCCGTCGGTGACGGTCATGTCGTCGGAATCCTGTGGCTCCAGCTGGCTTCTGGGTCTGCCAGATGATGTGTTTTCCATTGTCATCTGCTCCCTTTCACCTCGGGACATTTGTAATCTCGGTCTTTGCTGCCGGAGTTTTTATGCACTCGTTGACTCCGATAAGGTCTGGCTCACCCAATGCCAGATGCTTGGAATTGTACCTCTCCAAGACCTTCTTGTCTGGCGTCAAGCCGTCTCATCTTTCAAGGCGCTTTGCCGCTTTCTCTGTAGTGTTCAGCCTCTCATGGGAATTTGGGTTCACCAGAATCCAGAGCTTGGCAATGTGGTCTATGTCATGCCAGGTTTTGTTTCCGTTGTTGGCTGCCGCATTATACCTCAAGAACTCGGCCCGTTAGGCATTGAGGATGGCCCTCTTCTCTGGGCTCCTGTATTTGAAATTATTGGTGATTCTGATGGTTCCTCGTCCTTTTTTCTACATGGAAGGGACAAGGGACAGGACTATATCTATCCTGGTTTTGTGAAACCTGTTGGCAGGTCATGCAATGTTCTGTTGCTTGAGATCGAGCCTAGACCCCATAAAAATGGGGTTGAATTGTTGCACGGCAAGAGTTTTGTTAATGACTCAGATAAGGAGCTGTCAAGGAAGATTTGTAGGTCGAATAGTGAACTTTCAAGGTCACAGAGGGTGTTTCAGCAGAGTGAGACTTCAGTGCCCTTCAGTCGTTTGGCTTTCAGTGACAGGAGAAAATTGCTTGAGGTTTTCATGAACCAAATCCGTCTAAAGGTTCCCGATGCAGCAATTGGGCCACTCTTTCCAAGGTTGAGGGGTAGTGGGGAGAACACTCAGATTGGTACAGCGCTCTTATTGGAACGAAGATCATTGCTTTTTCAAATGCGTAAACTTGGTGGATATCAGATGGATTTGAAGGAAAGTAATCTGCTTCCACCGAATCCCACTCAACTGCGGTTAAGTGAGATCAGATCTTGTCTTGATCAGTCAAGTGGTTCGCAAAGTTCTATCAATGAGGATGATGGCCACAGACAATGCAACAGGAGGAGAAGTCTTGGCAGGTACTTTAGGGATAGCATCAATCAGATGCTGGGAAAGTCAATCTCTGTCAATGGTAATTCAAAGAATAGTTCTTCCAGCAGTGAGAGTAAGTATGCATCCCTTCAGGATTTTCTGAAATCAGGTGATACAATAGAACTGACTTTACATGCTTCCACTGTGAAGTTATCTTCTTATCGAGCATGGCCAAACATGCATGAAAGTCGATTTGCCCTATACAAATTGCCTTTGCGGATCCCAACTGCTGAGCAAGAGTATGCTGGTTTATGGGGAGGCACTTTTGGGTGGCCTCCCGGGAGGCCGACCAAAGACAAGCCTGGAAAGGCTCTCTTCTTCCTTTTGCTTTCTTATGAAGAGTGCGAGGGGCAACAGTTTCTAATTGCAACCAAAATATTAGAGGGTACCCACTATGTTCTACACCCTAATGGCTCAGCCATGTTTATAGTAAATATCGATGAACCTTCATTGGATCCATTCCCTTGGGATACTGATGCTGATTCCCATCCCGTGAATGTTAATCATGCTTTTAAAGGTGAGGGTATTGCCAATGGGTATGGTTTTAGATACCCTGGCTCGAAACCCGGTTCCCTCTTTGTGTTTGAGGATGGTCAACTTGCCTTCATTTGGAAGGAGTCCAGGGCTGTCTTGACTTTGCAGAGGTTGGACTTGCAAGAGCTTTTGAAAAAAGGTGAAAGGGTGCCTGCGCTACCTCCAATTGCTAACTTTTCATACTTAACCAAGTCTTACTCAAATGTGTTTGCTGAGTTCCCAAGCATCTCAACTTCATGGGCGTCAACAAGGTATGCCTTGCCTCCTCTGGATGTGCTCATGATGCTTTTGTCTTCCCCATGCACCTAAATAATCAATTTCATCACCATGCTTATATTGTTTCTTGAACTCTATGCAAACAGGCAGGAGCCGTCTGACACCCCTAGGTGAACTCTGATCACTATAGATGAGGCTTTTGCGTAAGCAGGACGGGTAAGTAGTAAAAGCAAAAATATAAAAAACAATCTTTAAAATGACAATTGTATCTATTACTAAATTACACCAGGATTTATCAGTCATCGCTAAGAAACCAAGACTACAAACTTGGGCTTTGTGTGTGTGTTCCCTTTTTTTGGTACTTAAGGAGGAAACCATTTCAGATTTCAGATACAACATTTTTGTATTGAAGTTTTCAATTATGAGTTTGTCTAAACTTTCAATTTATTTATAGTCTTTTTTCACTTATACTGTATGAAGACTTGAATTGTGCATAACTGTTTTTGTTGTATAATTGTAAAAACACATTTCCAAGAAAGCATGTATTCCTCAACCTTAATTGTGTAAGGAAAAGAGGAGTATTTTCCAAGGGTGCTTACCTAGGAGTATAATACGGGTTAGAATTGTATAATAACAGAATGTCACTAGGTTCGGACCTTTTTTTCTTGGATTGTTGTGTGAATAGAAATTAGGGGAAAAAGGTTGAAAAGGTTTAGGTTGACTTTTGGAACCTTGTTGGTTTGGGAGCTTTGCCTTTACTCTGTGGAACTTGTTCCTGCGGCTGCCTCATGTAAAAACTTAGCGTCTCTTCTCCTAGTTGGAGATGTTTGCATCCGTTTCTTTCTTTTGCCTTTTGCGTTTATAAATGCACCTTTTGACCAAAAAAAGAAACTGTCTCATGCATTAGGCTCCTGATGCGTGGCATAGTTATTTCGAAGCCTTAACAATCTTGTAATAGACCAATCTCTATCAGTCATGAAATGGTTTTCTATGAATTGAGACTAGACAAAGTTTGTTTCATTGTAAAGTACTGATTTAATGTTCTTCTGAGGTGAGGGTTACGTGTTTCTTTTTGACAGGCGACGCATGATGTAGAGACTGAACAGATATTGTACCTGCATTGCTTGATTACTTGATACACACGCGAGGCTAAGAATTTCTCAGCTGCTAATAATGGCCGGAATACGCAAATTCGATGTCCTTAATTTCATCTTCAAGTCTTTTCTCTTGGATGACATAGAGGTGATGTTTACTATTTTTCTTTTATGTTTAAAACAGTACATGTCTATGGACAATAGTTTGCCCATGTAAATGATTCTGCCACTATACCCCCTCCGTCTTGCCTTTTACAACTTTGAAAGGAGCTTAAAGTTGATGGTGGGTACTGGGTAGGTAGGTAGATACTTGTGTTTTCTACATGTATGAATAACAATACAAGGGAAGGGGTGCAAGTGAGATTGAAAATTTCGTTTTCGACCGTAACGAATTGTATTAAATTTGTTTGTGTTGGATCAATTGTAAGGAGGTCGAATGTTTGCTTTGCTTTACTTTTGTATGATTAAATGCTAAATTACAAATTGAAAAGTTATGATTCAAAATTTTGAATGATTTTTTTAAATTTCGGTGCATTCAATCAGAATTTTGAAGGAATTTTAACGTTCTAAATGTATTCAATTAAAAATTGAAGTTTAAAGGATTTTAAATAGTTGGGGAATTCGAGAGAATGAGAGAGATTTCATACTATATTGTAACTATATTGTAGCATTCTCAAATCTCATCTCTAGAAATCTATTAAACTTCATAATTTTTTTTATAAGTATATTAAAATCTCTAAAAATCTCAGTTAATGCACTCTTTAGATAAGACGGCAAACTATTCTCATTAGCCACATCATGAAGTTAGTAAATTGAATACTTTCAACGAGTACTCAAATACCGTCCAACATATAAATACAAGTTTTCAAGAAGAGGACCTCATTTCCTTTACCATGGCTCTGGTTTCATTTCGTTCACATTCCTTTTGCCCCCCTTTTTCAACTCTTTTACGCTAGATATACAACCTAGTCTTTTAACTCGTCTTTAAATTCCTAATTAATACGTAGCGCAACACATGACACATCCCGACCGAAATCAAGGCGTGCTGACCGTCACGTGAAGGTGATGTAGCCATGTGCACAGTGTGGAAGCAAAAGATAATAATAAAAGTACAAATAAATAAAAATCAAACTACTAAATAAACTAATTAAAGTAACACACTAGTGTGAGACTAAGTGGGATAAACATAATCAGAGCACAGAAAGCCTAAGTGCAGTCCAGAAGAGCGAATATTAATTACACAACACCCAAAGGTGATCCTACATTTGTGATGTTCTGTCAGACCACCGTCAAGTCCTCGTGAACCACCAAAGCTGCTTCTAACTAGAACCTGGAGGGGCGCAAAATAGAAAGTGTGAGTGGGCAAAAACAAAGTTTTTCAAAATCATTTCATTATCAAAAGTTCTAACACCTTGTCGTAAAACTTGTATAGTTTCCCAGAAAATAAAATATACACATATATCAAAAACATGTTCAGAAATATGTCATGTCGAATGCCTCCACATAAAATGTAAGTAACTCAGGTAATGTCAATCAATGCAAGTAACATGTCAGCTGGAGTCACCTAACGTGACTTGTACGGCTGAATCTAGAACTCAAATCCCCAACTCACTAACTATACCTGCACATGAGTCAGAACCACCTAAAGTGGTCTGTACGACAGGACTAGGTGTAAATAAATACGCTCAAGTGCTACAATCACGTGAAGACTGTGCGAATAATTGCGGGTCACCTACGAGTCGGAACCATTTAAAGTGGTCCGTACGACAGGACTGTGCACCTAACTTGGATCCAAGATACTTGTGTTTTCTACATATATGAATAACAATACAAGGGAAGGGGTGCAGATGAGATTGAAATTTTCGTTTTCGACCGTAACGAATTGTATTAAATTTGTTTGTGTTGGATCAATTGTAAGGAGGTCGAAGGTTTGCTTTGCTTTACTTTTGTATGGTTAAATGCTAAATTACAAATTGAAAACTTTATGATTGAAATTTTTGAATGATTTTTTAAAATTTAGGTGCATTTAATCAGAATTTTGAACGAATTTTGAACGTTCTAAATGTATTCAATTAGAAATTGAAGTTTAAAGGATTTTAAATAATTGGGGAATTCGAGGGAATTAGAGAGATTTCGTACTATATTGTAGCATTCTTAAATCTCACATACTCTCCTGAGAATTTGAGAGAATTTACTCAAAGTTTTGTATAAAATCCCTTGAAATCTATTAAACTTCATAATTTTTTTTATAAATATATTAAAATCTCTAAAAATCTCAATTGAATACACACTCTTTAAATAAGACGGCAAACTATTCTCATTAGCCACATCATGAAGTTAGTAAATTGAATACTTTCAACGAGTACTCAAATATTATCCAACATATAAATACAAGTTTTCAAGAAGAGGACCCTCATTTCCTTTACCATGGCTCTAGTTTCATTTCGTTAGCATTCCTTTTGCCCCCCTTTTTCAACTCTTTTACGCTAGATTTACAACTTAGTCATAAAACTCGTCTTTAAATTCCTAATTAATACGTAGTGCAATACGAACGACACTTGGAAGCTCTTTCTCGAGGAAAGGGATCATCTTCGGATCCTTTCAATCAAATATTCTCAATCTATCAATACGCACCCTTAAAATTTAATCAAACGGTTATAAACAAAAGACATTTTAAAACTTACAATAACTTTAACCAATGAATCAAATTTCAAGGATCCGAATTAATGGGTTGAGAGGATTTGATGGATCCTCTTTCTCGGTCATGTCCCGTACCATGCAAGTTGTGATATTTGACGCTTGGGTTAGATAGACCGTTTTGGACTATGTTTTTTACTGTGGTTTTGTACAGTACAAGTATGTAACTATTTAGTTATTAACTAGAGAAAGAAGAAGAAACTTTCATAAATCTCATCCTCCCGGACCCTCAGTCATGTCGTCGTCGTCGTCAACTCCCACAACCACCTTCATTTTCTCACTCCTCCCCCTCTTCCTCCTCCTCCTCCTATCAGATGCAAATGCAAATGCTGTTGACTCGGCTTCTACTGTCTGCATCATCGGCAGCGGCATCGGTGGCTCCTCCGTGGCCCACTTCCTCCGCCGTTACTCCCCCCCTCATCTCAACTTCACCGTCCGGATCTTCGAGCGCAACCCCGTCGTCGGTGGTCGCATGGCCACCGTCAACGTCTCCGGCCACATTTTCGAGGCTGGCGCTTCCATTCTCCACCCCAGGAACCTGCACGCTTTGAACTACTCCAAGCTCCTCAACCTCGCCGTCAATAGCCCCTCCTCCTCCGACGAATCCTCCTCTTCTGCTTTTGGAATTTGGGACGGCCATAAGTTTGTGTTCAAGACTCTGAGCTTCAAATCAGAGCTTCCCTTTGTCGATAAGATAGTTTCGCTTGCCAATTCACTCCTCATGCTCTTCAGATACGGCTACTCCCTTATCCGGATGGACAAATTTGTTGAGGTATAAAACTAAATAAATGGTTTATTTATTGAGTTTTAACTTAGGGTTTTGTTGTTGAATTTGGTGAATTTCTTTGTGTGGTGCAGACTGCTGTAAACAAGTTCTGCAAGTATTATGAAAGCTTTGAGACGAGACCCGTTTTCGAGACGGTGGATGAGATGCTCAAATGGGCTGGTTTGTACAATCTCACCACCACCACTTTGGCTGTCGAACTGGCCGATGCCAGACTGTCTCCCCTCTTGATACAAGAGCTTGTCACTGTAAGAACCAAAGTCCCCAGCTTTCTTTAATGGATTGCAATTATCAATAGTTTCACTTCTGTTAACTTTGGATTCTATGCTTTCAACTTAACATGATTGATAATTTGATTTTAATAAACATATTGGTACTTCTCCGCAAGTTCGTTGACTGTTTAGAATTTAAATTCATGTTACACAAGTGTATTGGAGCTTCTGTAGCTTGTAGATACTATAGTATAAAGAAGAAACGTCACCCAAATATTTCATTTTTTCTCATATGCTTATTTCGAACATGGTTACTGGGGTGGGGTTTCTAAATCCAGAAGTGTTGTCTGTTTCATATAAACGAAACAAAACAAAAAATAGTAAATGGAAGAAACATCACCAAAATATTTCAATTAAAAATTTCACTGCTTATAACTACATAAGAGTGGGGAAGAAATCTACTTCAATGTCAGCTTGCTTCTGCTAAGCATATCTTTTGTTTACAATAGTTAGTACAATATCTTGTGCAAAAAGTAAATAAAAAACTTTTTATTTGAGGTGTATGGTCGGCAAGTGGGAAAGAGGTCTCATCCTCACCCCTAAACAACTACCATTGAAGTGAATCTACTTCAATGATACCGAGCTTCTGTGAACTTGTCTTTTGTTTGTAATATATAGTATGATATCTTGTGAAAAAGTAGACCTAGGAAGGAGTAGAAAAGGTTCTTTCTTTTTTGGCGCCCCTGTTATCTTACTTCCATGCATAAAGTCTCATTAAATTAAAGATTTTTCATGCCCTCAATTTGAATTGATTTCATTGGACCCTCATTAATGCCCAGTTGAAGTATTATATAAGAATAGAGAGACCTGCGAGATCTTGTAATCGGAAAAAAAAAAGGCGCTACCAAGCTGTGCTGCATGTTTTCCACATTGTTATCAAATCTAGATATTAAAAACTTGCCAAAAGAGGATTTTTGTGCTCTGTTATGAGTGGTTTTAGATCCATGCATCTTCAAATTTCACAGAATCGGCACAAATTGTTTCAATGTTTTATTAAAACTTTGTCATCATGGATGGGATCGTAACTTTGAAGCATACTCAGATTAGAACTGTAAATGTCATTTTGGTGGTTTATGATGATATCTTGTGGATTTTGGTGGGATATAGTTTTGCAAGACAAGCAATTAAGAACAATGGATGTATAGCCTCAAGTTTCAAAAGTACTTTATTTGATTCTGATTTTTTCCCCCTCATTTGTGTATAATATACTGTATCCTGGATGAGGATTAGATAAATGCTCAGTTTACATTTCGCTGGATATAGGGCATGCCATTTATTTTCCCTAGTCTAAAATTGTTGTTGTTGTTCATATACGTTAGTTTTCTTAGCATATAGGGCTTCTCGTTTTTTTTTTTTTCTGGTTATCTTTATATCAGTGTATATGGAAACAAAAGCATGTGTCATGGGTGCCTGGAGAGGTTCTACTTCATTTCAGCTTAAGGAAACTCTTGGTTTGTTGAAATTTTGGTATGCTGAACTATGGAGTTGGCTTATAAGTGCAGCAGTCTTCTGCTAAAAAACAACAAAATAAAATAAAGTGCAGCAGTCTTTTGAGTTTTTCAAAAGTCCCATTATAACTTAGCACTCTGCTGAATTCTTCAGGTCATCACAAGAATCAATTATGGCCAAAGTGTCAGTATGAGTGGACTTGCTGGTGCAGTTTCATTGGCAGGATCAGGCGGAGGATTGTGGGCCATCAAAGGAGGGAACTGGCAGATGGCTGCCGGACTGATTGATCGTTCTGATGTTGAATTGCACCTTCAAGAAGAGATAGAGTCCATTTCATCAAATGGAGAATATTATGAGCTTAATTCCACCCTGCGGAACAGTTATACATGTGACATAGCAGTGGTTGCTTCACCTCTAGATGAGTTGAGTCTCAAGTTTAATCCACCAATCTCCATCCCTAAGAGAGAATTGCAACACACGCATGCAACTTTTGTTAGGGGCCTCTTAAATCCTGTAAGTAACCAGCATTGCTAAAAATCATGTGTGTATGCTTATTTTTTTCAGTTACGTATGATTTTGGGTTTAATCTTTATGCTATCCCTAATTATTATTCTTTGTTTTTCGGGGCAAGGTATATTTTGGCCTGAATTCTGTGTCAGAAATCCCGGAATTGGTTGGCACTATTGAGATTCCTGATCTTCCATTCTCAAGTATATCAGTTCTGAAGCAACATGATGAGAAAGATTTCACTTACAAGATATTCTCTCGTAAACCAATGGCAGATGCAATCCTAGATAGTATCTTCAGGTACCAGTCTAGTTTTCTAAATAGTGAGCACTTGTTTTCTGGATACAGCAAAAGAGAATAGGGTGCTTGACATACTGACATACATATTCCACCCTCAGAGTTTCCTCAGTTTTCCTCTTCTGTGATTGAACCAAGATTCAACTAGCAAATGGAACTAAAACGGATTAACCTTAGACATGCCTTGTTTGTGTACTGCATTAAAATTGAGCCTAGGGTCAAGCAAACTCAGGGTGTGTACTGCACTAAAATCTTTATGCTCGTCTAGTCTATTTGTTTTTAGAGTCAAGTAGTAATATGGGTAACGTTTGTTCTGTATTTTTATCTTTTTGATTTTGCTTGGATACAAGCAGAATGTTTGAGTGACCTTTCTCTAACAACTATCAAATTTTCCTTTGGAATCGTCATCTTGTTCATGAGGCCCTTGATCCTTTAAATAAATACTGATTATTGGTTTTCTTGTGCAACTACTAGTGTGAGGACGGAGACAATTCGAATAAATTGGGGTGCATACCCTCATTATACAGCTCCTGAAGTATTTGCACCGTTTATTTTGGATGGTCAGCATTTGTACTACGTGAATGCTTTTGAGAATGCAGCAAGTACAATGGAGACGAGCGCTGTTGCAGCTGAGAATGTTGCAAGACTCATCCTATCAAGATTTTCTAGCGTTGTACCTTTAAGTTTGCCAAGCTTGAGCTCCAAAGGCGATGGAGGGGATGTTCATGTAGATCTGTGAATTCTGTTTGTGATCTCCAGTCCAGTCCTTGGTTTCGGATGTAATTAAGATCGGGTGGCAGTGTCATATGTGTAATAATATGTTAGGCCAAAATAAGCCTGTACTATAACTTGGAGCAAGTTTCAACTGAGTTTATGGAGACATGGGACATTGATCTGTAAATTTCGTTAATCAGGAAACTGAAGAATTGTCCAATTTTTTCTTGCATTTTTGTTGGCAAAAGTAATGTCTAATGTTGAAATTTGGATTGTTAGTTTAGGCAGGGATGTTGCTCTTTGGGTTGAACAGTTGGAATCTATTTCTTCAAAACACAAATAAGACTGAAATAATTTGCCATGGGCAGCACAATTAACAAACAAGTTTCATCCCAGAGTATTCACATTCTTGTTTCCCATTGTTTGTTCAATGAAGAAAGACCGATGTCGGTCAGGGGGAGGCAAAATATAATACATGTTGGACCAATGCTCTGTTTGGACTGGGTCCTGAAAAACACATATTTGTACAAACCAATTCGGGTAATCAAGAACGAGCACAATCAAAGTTATCCCAACTACATAATTTTTACTGGTTACTGAATCGTTGCAGAAGGGAGGAGGATCAATTGACGTTTGAAAACAGTTTGACCAGACGGCAACCTAATTCAACTGTTCAATCCAATCAAGCCACCAACGGTTCCTCCATCACTGCATATCCCCGAAATATTGTCAGGCATTTGCAACTGGGTTAACGAGCAATTAGCAGTTACCATTGTATGTGGGGGTGCTTGTTCTGTGTGTGTGTGTGTGTGAGAGAGAGAGAGAGAGAGAGAGAGAGAGAGACCTTTCGTCTTGGTGGAAACTTCATCAGTTGTAACCACATCAGGTGCAACTGGTACTTTGGTTGGTACATCAGGAAGGTCCAACTTCTCATTTTCTTGAGGAAGCACCGAAGCAGGAGCTGTAGGCAGATCTTGAACGGTGATCTGAAAAGGGAGCAGAGTTTCACTTTTAGATGAGATGAAATCAAGTGATACCTACCAGAATAGTACAACTAACAAGACAAGAAACAATCAAAAGAACGTTCATGCTATGATTTGATATGCAGTTTGTTCATTAATGATTTAATTGGTAATACAAAATCTGCTTGATCCAATTTCAACATAAATGAAGATCCGGTGAAAGACCTCAAATATATGGCATTGCATGAAAACTAGAAGGGTAATAGCAATATTGGTAATCGGATAAATGAAGAGCACCTAAGAGAAAAGGACTTACTTTCACCATGTTAATAAGTATGAAAAAAATGATTTTTACACAACAATCCTAGATACAACATGAGGTTTTCTAATAATCTCAGAAAGAAGTAATGAATTGTATGTTAATTACTACATAAAGTATTGAAACAGGAACAGATTGGCTACATAAAAAAGACTTAGAAGGGAAAACATGACAAACAGGAAGCAAAATAATCGTTAGGGTTTTGTGGACCCATTATTAGAATAGAAATGTCATTACCTGAGCTTCCAAGTTCTCTAATTCTGCTAAAATATCCTCTTCGTCTTCCGCTGATAATTTCTCCCCCAAGATTCCATTAATTTCCTAACAAAAAGAAAATCATGAGAGAAACGGCAGAATTTATTAAAAAGAAAAAACTGAGGAGAAGATGATAAGCAAAGAAGAAGACAAAGTTTAGATGTTAACTCAATTGTTTACAAAGACGTGAAAAATATATGGGACAGAATACACGCAAATGATGTTAAAAAACAGAGGCATAATTTTTTATGAGATCACAGCAGATATAGTATCAACAAGGGGGATGGGTGGGGGTTGAAAAGTAAACTTGTCAATAGGAAAAGAACATGTATAAACCTTACAAAACCGCCGATCTTTACAAACTCAACTTAGAGTAAACATTTTCTCGCTCTTGATTTATAATAAAAACAACAACAGAAATCCAATAAGAGGGAGGGGAAGGGGAAGAGGGAGAGCCTTGCACAGAAGGAGCATCATAAATTTCAAAACTTGGTGGACAAATGAAAATCTTCCCAAATTGCCAAAATGCGTTTGATAGAGATCCTCATTCTAAGAATGCAACCCAAGGAAACTTTGGTGCAATACCAAATAAATAAAACCAAAAAATATAAAGACGAGAAGTGAAGCTCACATCTTGGTATGCTTTAGCTTCATCAGTATCATCCATTAGCTTTTGCACGTCCTCGAGATTGATCTCACTTTGTAACGCTTTAATCGCATTATTACCAGCCTTCAAACTGTCGAATACCGCTTTCTGCTTGCTTGTCAGTTCGATATCTTGCAACTGAACCAAAGTATTTAGTGTCAACATGTTGTTTGCTTTCTCTGAAGGTAGACCAGGTCTTAAAGGAAATCGAAAGAAAGAAAATGGACATGTAGGGTAGGGTTGTGCAATTACATACTTGTTGCTCAACATTAATAACCCAGGTATCAACTTGCTTCAACAATTCTTCCTGTGCCTTTTTCTTCTTTAACGCTAACAAAGCTCTTTCCTTTTTCTTGTCACGAATCAAATCCCTTGCGGCTTGCTTTTCGGCTTCGATTACAGCTTCGAGCTGGGCAAAGTGGGATACAAGTGAACTCGATCAATGGCCAAATATTAAAAATTCCAAAAGTATATGCAAATTCAAAACCCCATTAAAAAAAAGAGGGAATTCTTCAGTCGACAAAAAATGAATTAAATTCTTCGTTTTCTGTTACCCATTTGAGATGAGAAGGAGAATTTATTTCTATTTGACAGGATCATCCACATGTAGATAATTAAGAATTAAGATTAAGACCTGTTGTTGGTACTGAGCAAGCTTGCGTCTCTGGGTCTTGAGAGAAAGAATCGCTCGATCAACCTCCGTGATCTTGGGCTTCTTCACGAACAAATTCCCCATCTATCAATCTTCTTCTAATCCGATAACTTCTTATACCATTTCGTGTTCGTTGAGAATTAATTACAATTCACTCACAATTATCTTCCACGGTGATTTGATTGGGTTTGCTTTGCTCCCTCCTAATTTCCCCACAGTAAATCTTCTTTCTCGCTCCGGAGTTCTCCGAGTACTCGTCTCCTACAGAGAGAGAGAGAGAGACAGGAGAGAGAGAGAGAGAGAGAGAGAGAGAGGGTTTTCGTAGGAAAGGCAGCTGTGATGTTCGACTCGTGACCGACCATACAGGAAAAAATTCTTTTTTTGGCCAATTACAAGCCAAAAGATGGGATCATGAGCAAAGGGTGATGATCCTTCTAACCAAACTCATCGGACTGTTGAAATTTTATCCAACAGTTACAAACAGAAGATCCCTTTAAAGTTATAATAATTGTAACCGTTGGATAAAATTTCAACGGTCCGATGGACTTGATGAGGATGATCCTCATCCTTTGCTCACGAGAGTATCCTAAACCCTAAACAAGCTGCGAATTCACATAATAGCCTGCCAGGTGGGCTAATATTATGCAACGGAGACCAAATTTTTTAAACCAAATTTGTAAACTAAATGATGTAGTTGTAGATGATTGGATTATTAATTAAGTGTCAATTAACGTGCTTGTTCTTTATTAGTGACACATTATTTGTTTGCAATTTAGTTTAAAAAACTAGGTCTTCTTTAACATTATTCTTCTATTTTTATATGTTTTAAGTTGGGCTCAAGTGTACACTTTTCTAATTTTATTTGGGCTGTCGTGCTGCGTTAAGGCCCAAGTAGGGTGCTGGATGGGCTGCAGGCCACGAGCCAACAAGCAGACAAGCGAAAACCAACCCTAATTGGGCCTGGTTTGAACAAATCGGAGTGTTGACCCAGCATAATAAGGCCCAACATGTTTCGTTCGGCACACCCCAGCTGAAGCTGGCTGTACTTTTTTTTACCGGAAAAAGGTAACACGTCATTGCACGAGGGGGTATTATAAGAACTCTAAGTGGCACGGCAGATATAATCTCCACGTTTGCGAGTTGATTAGGGCCTTGTATGAACAACGTTCGTACCACGTTGTTTTTTGGAGTTATTTATTTTGATTATTTGGTTTTGATTTTCAAATTTGTCTTGTTTTTTTTCATTCTTAACTGCGATAATCACATAATTTATACTGATTATAGGTAGAGACTTACTTAACCCCCAAGTGATAATAGGATTAGGTCTCCTAAATCTTATTGAATTCTCTCCTAAATTTACACATTCACACTCATAGAATGGCTTTATTCATAACACTTAGTAATCACGATTCCCTATATGGTCCTCTAATGTAGCATCAGCAAAAAATGAAAAATTGAGGGTGTTTCTCTAATCCTTTTAGCTTGATTTCTTAGTCACATATCGTATCACTAATAGTTTATAAAAGAGCAAATGCCTATCCTTTTATTGACAATGGACACAAGACAAAAAAAGAAAAAAAAAAAAAAAACTAACAAAAAATCCTCAAAAACTTTGGTTTTAATCAAAATGACAAAATACATGTGTAAATGAATAATACCATGATAAACTTTTTTTAAAAAAAAATGTCTTTAACGTTAAAAATGAACAATACCAAAAATGTTTCTTTAAAACTCCCAAAAAAAATAAAAGCAATGTAGGCTGTAAGCTCCAAAATCCACAAGGGATTACAATGGAGTTTAAAAACTTAAGTTGTAGAGGTGGAGAAGACTGGGCTTTGGGATTTGGGCTTTGGAGTGTTTGTTGGGAAAGGATGAGGGCCCGGCCCATGTTATTCTTTCTATTCTTCCTCTCGTTGAAGTGACAAAGAAGAGTAGAAAAAGTGTGAAAGCGGCGAAGTCGAAAGAAGCTAAAACAGCGAGGAAGGGAATGTCGGGGAGAGGGAAGAGAAAAGATGAGGACGATCACGCTTCCGACGGGGACTCTGAGGGCCACCCGCCACCCAAGAAGGCCTCCAAGAGAAACTCTTCCGACGACTCCTCTGACGACATCACTGTCTGCGAGGTCACCACCCTCACCCTCTCTCTCTTGTTCTTCCTCTTTCCATGCATTGGCGCAATGTGCCATTTTATCTTTGATTAGGGTTAGGGTTTATCAGTGTGACTGGTACTGCTGTCTAATTTTAGGGTTTTGGGGATTTGTAGATATCCAAGAATAGAAGGGTAAGCGTGAGGAACTGGAATGGCAAGGTTGTGGTCGACATTCGCGAGTTCTATGTCAAGGATGGCAAGCAAATGCCTGGAAAAAAAGGTAACCTTTACTTTCATTTCTTTTTACTGTCTAATTTGCTATATTGGGTTTTTTGCATTTCGATCATATTTGGAGAATTTATGATTTGTTCTTATGGTTTTGGGAGTCTGTGTCACATTTCAAGTGGAAAAACGAAGGTGGGCTCTTTTTTAATCGTAAATCTAATCGATCTTAGTTAAAGAGAAATTCGAATCAGGAACGGAGAACTATAGTTTTCTCCTGTGTGTTATATATCTTAGAAATATAGTTGCCTCCACTAGTGCTCATGGGGTTCCATATAGTACTGAGACCAGTCAAATAAAGCAAGAGTCAGGACAAAGTAGAGGAGGTTGGGAAACACATGAAGTGTGTTCTAGAACGTTCATTGGGAGCAAATCTACGAAATTGGAATCCTCAATCTAATGTTACCAGACCACAACATCTTGTTTGAAGGGATTGGGGACTGCCACTTATTCTATGCAAGAGAGAAATCCTTTAACAAATTGGACTATGGGAGGTGGCAGATAGTGGGGTTGCCTGTTATGCACCCGAAGACAGATGCTGGTTGACAAATTCAAAGATTCTTCTTGTAAGCGTAATTGTGAGTTGATTTAAGAGAGCCATATTTTGGGAGAAGTAAACAAAAGTTATCTAGAAAGGCAAGGCAGGGAGGAAGGTCCAGTGACCCAGGGTGTCAAGATTTTCCTTTATGCCCAAGTTTTGGTATGAGGTGGGCTAGGGACAATGCTCCAGAAGGAATGGAAGGCCGACGGAAATGGTTTTCAGAATCGAGGGTTTACTAGAGCCCTGAAAATTCTAACTGGCAATATCTTAAGTTGCCATCAGGTTTGTGTCCGTTGGGGACAAGTAGAGAACTTATATTCTGCTAAGGCACGACTTAATTAAAAATCAGAGCAATAACTATTAGTTTAATGATAAAGCAATATTTATTTTCTTTTTAGCCTTAAGCATGCCTTCTGATGGATAACCGGTGCGTAGTTTCTGACTTGGTCGCTCTTGTTTTCAGGAATCTCACTGACGATGGATCAGGTTGGTGCCTGTCTTGATTGTTTCATTATTTTTACATTTCAATAGCTGGCTGCTGAGAGAATTCTCACCTAGTAGAGGTTTTCATGTGCAGTGGAATGTGCTACGGAATCACGTTGAAGAAATTGACAAGGCTGTTAACGAGACTTGATAGCTTAAAGCTTTGGTTTATATTACTAGATTATGTTGTAGCTTGATTCGGACGGCCGAAATTTTGTTTTGGGTGTCGGAAAGTGAAATCAGGTGCCGGTGTTTTGTATTTACCTAGAAGTGATAACTGGAAATTTGGAACAGTGCATGTAATGTAATGACTTTAATTATCAACTCTGTCAAGGAAAGGAATGGTTTGTGGGGGCTTATGATCGATCTATAATTTATCTTACCTGTACTATATATTAAGAAAACCCTCCTTGTCAAATTTTTGCCACTTTTTTTTTAATTTTGTCCTCACTTTTGAGACACTCTTGACAAAAAGGAGGGCAAAACAGTAATTTTGTACCCTTTGATAAAATGACAATCATATTCCCATTTTTTCTATTTTACCCTCACTTTTGATATACAATATTTACATAGAGGGCAAATGGTAATTATGTAATTAAGAAAAATATGCCCTTATTAAGAAATATCATTATCATTGTCTCATACTCTTTAAAAATTTGATGTTTTTTGGATGGTTTGAATGAACTGAAACAATTGCGCTTGAAGAGAACGTGGGAGGAGGTGTGCGGTTTTTCACACACAAAGTGTATGCTCTCTGCTAGTATTAATTAAAGAGGAAAATTGCTTCTGTTACATTTGTTAAAAAATAAAATGTCAAACAACTTATACCGAAATATAAAATTGTTTGTTAATCTATGTTTTTGCATAAGCATAGGAGACTTGTTGCAACCCAAAACAAATAAGGACCAGTCAGTCTCCAAGTATTAATGGAAAAATAAGAAGAGCAAGTAATTACAATGATAAAAGTTTCCCCGTTACAACGCTCAGATCTGTCAAATTATCTTATATCAGCGTCCCTTCGGAAACATCCGATAAAATTCGACCGACGTCGTATCTTACATCACCACTCTTCTTGTCTTATATCATCACTCTTTGGAACTCCCCAGTTATATCATCATTCAGTTCCAAGTCGATGACATTTCTCTCATTTCCTTGCGCTTCCACTTTTCCAAGTCTATAAAGCTCCGCATTCAGTTCACCAATTTGCTTTTGTATTTTCTCCCCCTTATCTGGTAATCTTGAAACCATTGCCTGAATGCGTTGTTAATCACAATGGCAAATCAATTAGTAAGAATTCCGACTATCATGCACTACTGAAAAAAGAAAGAAAGCTAAATTCAGAATTACACTCTTTAACTGATTTTACATCCCTTTCTATCTGATTATTTAGACTAAACTGAATAGATTCTGAACATCTTCACCGGAAACTGGGCATAAATTGCTAATCAAAGAAGACTTTGTAACAGTACCTTATTTGCAAGAGTTTGTGACAGCCTGTTGATTCTCTGTTTAATCTCTGATTCTGTCAATTTATCCGCGTCAATCGGTGAAGAAGGCTTCTTGTTTATGTTTACATCCTTTGGCTTGAAAGCATATTCAGCCCTGTCAATGATGCAAACCAGAAATTTCATCACATGAAAAATAACTTACCTTTTGTTCTCAAATTACATAAAAGCCATGATTCGTAGAGCTCTACCCATTCACATTGCGTTCTTGTAAAGAACTTGAAAATGAACTTCCCGCTGTTGAAGATCCTCTGATTCTGTGCCCAGAATAGTAAAGTAAACCAGTGAAGATTTCAAAATTCAAAGAAACAGACATATAAAAAAGAAAAACCAATCTGTTGTTACGAACCATCAATCAATGAACCTAAATAAAAAGATAATGAAATAAATGGGTTTCACCTTTCAACTTCCTCTTCTACCCCTACGGCGACAGGTAGAGGTGCTGTCTTGGAGAAGAGTAAACTGTGATGACTGACTCCTCCTATACCTTGAGTTTCCAAGAACTCGATATGGGACTTGAAGTACTTGTCCCTACAGTAAATAGTAGAATGACAAGTAAATGATGAATGTAGTTTCTACTTTCAAAGTCGCGTCCAAAAAGGAAATGCTTTTGAACACATTTGAGATACAAACATCCTTGCTAGTACTTGAAGGCTTACTGTTTAGTTATACTAACACTATAGCATCAGGTCACAGTCACAGAAATACAATTACAACTGTTATTATCAACACTACTGCATACAAGTAATATTCCGTACATTGTGTGCTGGCGATCGTGCTCCTCATAAAGTTGCTGCTGCGTAAGGGATACATCAAAACCTTCTTTTGGGAGACTGAAAAGTTCACGAAGATCCTAAAACAATAAAAGAACTTCAGTATAGAATGTCGCATTCTACTAAGGTTAAGAATCTGAAATTTCTCATTATAGCAACAATTACAACAACTTTAGAATTCACCTGCTGACTAAAGTACCGAATCTGTTCTTTATGCTCGGTTGCAGTTTTAAACAATCCGCCCTTGTATATCTAAACAAAATGTTAGAGAAATTAATATGAAGATGTTATACAACATTAATCAAATAATGAAGTAGAAGTGAACCACATGCAATAAATATCCAAACAGGCAGATAAAGGAAATGCTATCACACCACAGCAAATGAGGTCCGATAACATCGTTGTGTCAAACACATAGGTACTTAATCATATAAATAACTATGCTTAATGTCCTGAAAAACCTACAGAAACCCTACTACAGGACCCAGTAACACTTATCTGAGCATTGTCAAATAATGAAGTAGAAGTGAACCACATGCAATAAAAATATCCAAACAGGCAGGTAAAGGACATGCTATCACACCATAGCAAATGAGGTCCAATGACATTGTTGTGTCAAACGCATAGATATTATCATCATTTAAACAACTATGCTTAATGTCCTGCAAAATCTACCTAAGTGCTCATACAGGACCCAGTACACTTATCTAAGCATTGTTAAATCCTGCATTCATACTGTTGAATATAAATACCTTGGAAAGCAATCTCTAACCTGTTTTCTGTATATCTTTTCTTCAACAGTCCCACAAGTCATTAATCTGTATACAATGACATCCTTATTTTGTCCAATTCGATATGCACGATCCACGCTTTGGTTATCTGTACTGCAAACATAAGAACCATAACAACAAATTAGGTACCACCGCTTACACAATTAACATCCTTGTTAAGTTAAAATAAAGATACAACTAAAAGAGTGCAAATAAATGCAAAGGATATATTGCTCACACATGAATCAAAACTTAGTGAAGAAAAAAAAAAAGCATCTTTGTAGAAAACCATCAAGAAAAAAAAGAGTATAAGAGAACACCTTGGGTTCCAAGCAGGATCAACCACTATCACACGATCTGCTCTTGTAAGCGTGAGGCCCAAACCACCTACTTGAGATGTCAGGAGAAATATGGGAGCTCCATTACCTTCTTGGAAATCCTACTCATAAAACCAACATGATTTCAGGAACAATTTGAATATTATCCTTACCACTTTTGCTGATTTAGATGATTTAACACTTACATTAACAACCGTCATTCTGTCAATAGCTTTTGTGGTTCCATCAATGCGTACGAACTTGTAACCATGGGATACTAGTGATTCCTGTAAACAAACAGTTATCCATGAATAATTAACTTCACTAATTTGAGTCTCAAAAAATATACTTTGAGATATATTTTTAAATAATCGAACTAGACTATTCAGGAAAGTATGCCCTCAATTTCATATTGCTTCTGCATCAAACTCCCTGCTTGTAAAAGATGTCATCAAGTCAAAATCACAGGCATGGAATTCTCCATGAGAAGCTTGGAACTGAAATTATCTTATCCAAGTCAAGAGAGGTTGAATATTTGACCATTCTTGAACATTTATATGCCACTGCATCACTAACAAGTAACCACACAGAAACCTAATGATTCCAAACCTTGAATATTTTCTCAAACAATTTCACCCTCTTCATGAAGTACTTCACAACAATTTAACTTGTTTAATAGTATAAGTTATGTACCAAGTATTTGCTTATAAATTTTTTTTTTAAAAAAAGTAGTTGAAATTTAACATAGTGATAGCTGCTCGAATAAGTGTTTTCAAACAAATTCTTTTTTTCTATTAAAATTAACAACTTTTGGGAAGCTTAGCCCTATACGATTAAACTTGGTGAGCAACTAGTCGGCATCCAAAAAGTCATCCAGAATTGCACAAATTTCAAGAAATTAATCACTTTTCTAGCAAGGAAAACATTGAAATGTCCCATGAAAGACCATGTAATTAAATACCCCAAAAATTCATATCATTAGTTTACTAGTAACATTATTTTAAATGGCTAACCTGAATAAGATTAAGCATCTTTCGAGTTTGAGAGAAGATAAGAACATTATGCCCCTGAGGAATTAAGTTTTCCTGTATAAAAGATCATTGAACACCATTCCATTTAAAATAACGTCAGCAAACACATGAAAACATTAAAAACATCAAATCTATAAAGACATCAGTCACATCACACAATTACCAGTAAAGACAATATAAAAGATATTTTGCATGACAGGTTGGCATGCTTTTCATCAAAGTCCTCCTCTCTCTCAGCAACATCGGCAATGTACATTGCCAATTTTTCTGCCATGCAAGTTTCATCTGGCTTTAACATTGAATCCATCTCTTCTAGTACATCTTCAGCTGCTCGCTTTGTCAATAGAAGTGGATGATCACATATTTTCTTCAGGATCTAGTTCATATCAAACAGTCCTTGACAATTAGTATGATCAAAAGAGAACTGACAACCTAAAGTATTATCTTCTTTAACTATGGCTAAAGACCATAACAGGTTTAAAACATGGAGAGCGACAACCATGTTTGTCCTGGACTCCTGATCCAAAATCATCAAAGGACGGACTGGCTTAAAAAAAAAACTAACATGAAGCAAAATTTGAATTTCTTCTACAAAGAAAAGATACTTATTTTTCCAGTAGTTAATTATAGCTTACTTTCACATTTAAACCCTACCTTCACAAAAGTTTATTCATTGTGTATGTATTTTATTATACAAAAACCACAATCTATTTTCATCCCAACATATCCAACTACCCCAAGCAGAGTATACGAAACAACAGCATGAAACCTAGAAATGTGACCCCGCCTACCAAAATAGATAGATAAAGAAAAATTCTGACACTGTTAAAAAAAATTGAAAACAAGTTCTTGCACAATTCCTTTGCGGCACACCATTAAATTACTTAGTGTGATACAGTACTTTAACTTCAGATACACAAATCAAGCTCCAAAAAAGAAATTAAAGATAATTCAAACAATCATTATTAAATATTCATATTCTCTCAAAATAATTCGAAAAATCAATTAATAAATGCCAACAAAACCAATAAAACAGACCGATTCTTCTATTTTCATTAAACTATAAGAAAAGCAATGGGGCTAGTGGCTAGTGGCTATTGGGAAGCTCAACACTTGTGATCAAATTCAAAGGAGAAGTCCTTTTATTCGCTTCTCTCCCCATTGGTGCAGTTTGTGTAAAGCTAAGGAGGAGAGTGTTTAACCACATTTTTCTTCATTGTTCTTACATGATTCAACTGTGGTGGAAATTGTTTCAGGAGGTTAGAGTTAGTTGGGTCATTCCAAAGGGTTGTTTCGAGCTTCTAAGCACCAATTTTGAGGCTCTAGGAATTGGGAGGAAAGCTAAAGCTTTGTGGGGTTGTCTGGTGTCGGCAGTTTTTTGGAACATTTGGTTGGAGCGTAACAAAAGAATTTTTGAGGATTATACTGGTGTGGGGGTAGCAGATCTATGGGGAAGAGGAAGATATTGGGCAGCCCTCTGGGCTTCAGTTTCGAATGATTTTAAGAATTACTCTCTTTCTCACATACTGTGGGATATGTTAGCAGTTGTAAAGTGATTTTGGTTGAGGTTTTCCTACTTGTAATCAGATCCTATTGAGAGATTTTCTTGTTCTGTTCTTGGTGGATTTCTTATCCACTTCTGTGTATTTCACTTTTCTTTTTTAATAAACTGTTATAGTTTCTTCTCAAAAAAAAAAGAAAGATACCATTCTAATAGTTTCAACTACACGGAAAAAACTCATAAAATAAATTTGTCATTTAACTGGATTTGGCTCTCCTCAGAACAAGCTACTTTAGGGATAAGCAGTAAAAAGGACTAAGAACTATAAACAATTTGTACCGTAAGTGCAGCCAACGGAGAGCCATCAAAAGCAGAAAGAACCAGCTCACTCTTTAGAAAAGCTTCATAAAGTTTCCGCTACACCACATAAATGATCAACTTGATAAACATTCAAATAATACCTGAATCTACTTTGAAGGATTAAAAGAATATCATGGAGCATAGCAAATCAAACCTGACAGCCGGTCAATCTCAACCAAACAATGATTTCATTCTTTTTAGAAAGTTTGGCACTTGTTTGGTCACTGTCTTCATTAAATACCTCATTCTTTAAGCGACGCAGAAAAAAAGGTTTAATACGTTCTCTTAGTTCCTGTAGTAAAATGTACGGATATTTATTGTTAATGTCAGACATCATAGAAACATAGTTTGTAGCAATATATAACAAGTAATATTATCAGACAACTAAAATAGTCAAGAATTTAGAATAAGTAAACAATCACGAGTAAAACTGCATTCAAAGGGTCAGCGTATAAAGACTTCCCATTTACAAACACAGAAAATCTTGTATGCTTGCAACGTCACCAATGAATACTGCCTATTTCTACAATGCATCGGTTACGGTCAATGAAAACATGATTAGATTTATAAATTTAAATTTAAACCATTGTTGGTTAAACATTAAGATTCAAACAATCTAAGATTCTAATATTTTCCAAACATTAGAATGTTTGATTCTATAATTTGTCTGCTAAACTAGCAGAAAAGGACACCTGAAATGTTCGACATAGGTTGTCATCAAACAATTAGAAACCTTTAAGAGTGAGACTGAGGCCAAAATAACACCGTATCATACACTGATTCCTATTGGTTCAGTGTCACTATAACTACATTCAATAACTTGATGCAGGAGATACAACATAGGCAAACGACTGAAACAATTTGGTCCATAACATCGTAATATGGACACCAAAAAGAAATTACATGATATCAGGTCACACAAAGCATAAAAAAACATTTATGGTGTCATTACCTTTGCAACCGTTGAACCAATATGCTTTTCCCTATCCGAAGCATTTTTCTCATTTCCACGAAGAATGAGAGACTCAAACTGTTCCTTAAAACTGAAAAAAGTTCAATAGTTTTTATACGGAAACAGATAAATAACTCAAGGCAACCAGAATGTGGAGGAAATTATTACCATTTCTTATCACCCAGTAGCTCAGGGCAACAGAAGTTGAATAAGGCCCACAGCTCCTATTTTGAAAGTGAAAAGTACAAATTATGTCTAGGTTTTTGTTTAAAACATAAACAAAAACAAAAAAAAAAAAAAAAAAAAAAAAAAAAGAATAAGGAATAATATGGCACATCCGAATCTGACCTTCAGATTATTTTGCAATGGCGTGCCGCTAACAATAATGCGATGGGCACAAGGTATCTCAAGCAAACTTTTGGCTCTTTGTGTACTAGGGTTCTTTATGAGATGCCCCTGAGATGTAAATAGGTCCATCAAACTAAAAGTTATCATTATGCAAGGAAATAAAATTCTTACACAAATAAATTAGGTTGTCTCATGCACTTTTCAGATAAAGAAATCTGGTTTCCCTCACAGGCAACTTAGTACTTTACAAGTATAATTTGGTGTGTTGGATGCGTTTGAGTACAGGAGTGAACATTCAATTGATATAAGCAAGGAAATTGATTGGGTGAAACACCAGGGTATGAAATTCTTCAAATGTACAAACTAACACAAGGTCATTTTGTTAATAATTTCAAAGATATCTATATATCTGAAAGAACAATTGTTCGAAAGTATCAGCAAAAGCAATAAAATTTCTTGAAAGATGACACTTCTAGAAAAAAAACGGAAATACTAAACAATCAATAATTCACCAATTAAATATGCATGTTTTATCAAAGTTCATCCCCGATCAATATGTGACGTATACAAGGAAACACGCCTTCTCTTAGACGGGGGACCCTGCACTATGGTATGTGAGAGGCTGTTGAGTAATTGAGATGACTAATAAGCTTTCTTTGGCATGATGATAATTAACAGAAACTATAATGTTCCCTTAGGAAAAAAAAACAGTAGCAGTCAATTACTCAAAGAAAGTACCAACCATAAGCAATCTCACCTCATCAAGTATCATATAATCCCATATGATATCTTCCCTACCATCATCATGAACATAGTCATCCCCTCTTAAAGATTTTGAGTTAACCCGCACAATATCATAAGTTGTGAGAAGAATGCCTTTGTCCTATGAGAAAAACAATGAAAAGTGATAACAGAATCATATGGAGTTTAAGCATAGTTCTTATTACAATAGAAAAAAAGTGCAGCCAAAGTCGTACTACAAGTTTACTCAAACTACATTAGTTAAATAATGTGGATCGCATCATGATGCTTCATTCTGTGGTCATCAAAGATTTTAATGATTGCATCAGCTTCTCTCCATTCCTATATTCATGTTGAATTCAAAAGAAAAAATGGCATGTGCATAGTTAAACATGTTGTTTGCTAATAAATATATTGCATCTCGGATGAAGTTCATGAAATTTGTTTATGGTTTCTGAGTTTTTTTCTGTGTTTTGGCCCTTTTGGGTTGGTCTTCTTGACCAACCTCTTTGTTGTTTTTCTCTACTCTTAATTGAATTGTTCTTTATGAAAAAAGAAACAAAAATGTTGACTGTGATTTTGATTGGACAAAAAGACACATCAATCACCTGATGTATTTATATTGTAGAGGAATTACCTGAAGTACATACTGAAGCTCATATTTTCGTGCTTTAGCGCAAGTCCCATAGTATCTACATAGAAGCACAAGCAAATGATTACTATTTGGCTTTCTTACATACATGATAAATTAATCATATAAAACAAGACCAGCCAGCCTCACTCTCTTATCTTGTCAGTGAGACCCACAGATGATAATTCTTTAATCCAATGGGAAAGCAGTGTTTTAGGGGCCACAAGCATAACTCTTTTAGTCAACCGTGAATGAAATAATCCTGCTAAGAAGCTGCAAATCTGCAATAAGATAGAACCAGTACCTATAAATTATACAAAAGAAGAAAAAGGGCACCAAAATAACGTATCTGTTAAAGTATCCTCTTTCTGTACCTGCATTGTTTTTCCCAAGCCCATGTCATCACCTAAGATTCCACCCTTTCCCTGACAATGCAAAGACCATAGCCACTTTAAGCCATCACGCTGATGGGGAAACAACATCGTCGCAATCTTCCCAGGCAACTTGTAAGTAGATGTGAGACCATTCAGAGTAATAGAACCATCAGTCGCCATAGCACAATCATCAGTAGAATCATCGATCACAATAAGCTCATCAGATTCATAGCGCTCTTTAACATTACCACTCTGCCTCCCTGATTCTTTAACTATCTTAATGTCACTCAAAAAAACACACCCATCCTCATCACCAACCTCTCTTTTTCCCACTTTAGGAACAAGGGGACGGGCCACAGTTTTTGGTTTTTCATCCACCCATAAAGTTTCTCTTTTCTTTTGACCATCATGTTTCGTAGGCAGGCTGCCTCCTTGAGGTTCACTCGGCAAATAAGCATCTGCCTCCTTGCCTTTGGTTTTAGACACATTAGAACCTTCAACCATGTCCGCTTTTCTAGCACCCCTCCTCTCAATTGACAGAAACTCAAGCCTCGAGCTCAAGTCATCAAGAATATCCCTAATCTCATTCCCGCCAGCATTGGCACTAGTCCTACTCGGATTTCTTTTCGGCACTGCCGGTGATTCATAACCAGCAATGCCAAAAACGTTGGGCTCATCAAGCACTGGTTGTTTGTCAGCATGATCACTGTCGGCCCCATAAGAAACTTTACAGAGACGGCGTCTACCTTCAATCTTAACCTTTGAAGGTTTTTCTTCTTCTAAAATTGATTCCGTAAACGAACACAAAAACGCAATGTAAGAAAAAAAAATCAAACAATTCGGGTTTTGCAGTCACACAAGCATTTAATCAAACAGATAGTGGGCAAGAGAAGAGCGCTTACCAGGAGAAGAATCAAAATCAGCGAGTGAGAAATGAGGAAGGTTGTGAACCCATTGGCCTTCGATCGGTGGCTTCACCTCCTCCATTTCCACTTTATCGCCCTCTGCTGATTACCCAACAATAAAATAACAAAATAAAATTAACGAAAAATAAATATAATAAAGAAAAATTAAGGAGGGAAGAGAGTAAAGTGTTTAATAGGGTTAATAATACCGGCGGGTGTGGAAGAAGGATTGGCAGCAGCAGCAGCAGGAGGAGAGAGGAGGTCTTGAAGGAGGCGATAGTGGCTGTCGTTTAGACTCTCTGGTTTTTTGCCGCCTTTCCTCTCCGCCATTTCCAAAGTAAATACGACAACTTTTTAAATTTTATTTTTCGTTTTTAATGTTTGCTGTCTTTCCATACATGGAGCTTTTCATTCTTGCTTTTGACTTTTGAGTGCCACTTTCAAATTTCAACGTTTGTAATTTGCACTATTTTTAATGTGGGATTCATCCATATTTTGTTAAACATATCGTTAGTTTTTAACAAAAAAAAAAAAAAAATAATCGTTAGTTTTGCATTTGCATAGTAAAACCTTAATAATTTAATGTTTAATAAATTAATAACTTCATTAAATAACGTGCTTAATTAATAATTTGCTAATTATAATATAATACATTATGCATTGAAACAATATAGTATAATTTTACTGTACATTTTATTTTTTAAAAATATAATATAAATTTTACTTAATTAAATAAATACATCAATGAGCTCATAAAACAAAAATCTGAATACAATAACAAGCTTTAAAAGTATTGAATGCATCAAAGTACAATTACCAAAGTTTATGAAAAGACCCAATTTGTTGTTTGGTAAAAAAAAGTGCTTTTATACGCTGTTGATTCTCAGTAGAATGTTTGGCTGGAAAAATGTGCTTTTATATTTAATTATTTATAAATATATTACTTTATGATCTTTAAATATTGATTGTAAAAAGACAAGGGCAAATATTACTTTTGTTGTTGGTCGAATGGAATCTGGTTCCTCTTTGTGAGGGTTTCTGAGATTCGTGAATCATATCCATTTATATCCTATGATTAGAAATTATTTTAAATATTTTTATTTAAAATTAATTATAAAAAATACCTAACAAAAACTGACTGTACGATCAACATACGCTATTTACAAATCCCGATAATCCTCACCAAAAGAATCTGAAGAGGATCCTAGTGGGGTCGAATGAACATATATATTTAGGGAAAATGATCCTTGCCAGATCCTTTTCCTATAGATTTTAGGGATCCCGTGATCGTGATTGTACATCGTACATCGTGAGGTCAGCTTTCATTAGGTACTATTTATATTTAATTTTAAATTTTGAAATGATTTCTGACCACGCAATATACGATAAACGATCACGATTATGAGATTCCTAAGATCCCTAAGATTAGGATCCGGCGATTTAGGCCAAATTTTCAAAAAGATTGGTTAAAAAAATAGATTTTGAATTCCAATGTAAAAATGTTTCAAAATGAATATCAATTGAAAGAAATTTCAAGTCGGTTTCAGAGTTTTTTTTTTTTTTTAAACGTTAAATTTTGTTATATTAGATGTTAAATTAATATCGATAGGATTTAAATTCACGCAATCATGCAAGAGGTCAATACATTTTCACTACTATGGTAAATAGTCATTTGCTAAGCCGGTTTTAGAGTTAAGATGGCAGATTCTCAATTGGGTCTTTTTAGCTTCTTCTTCTTTTTTCTTTTATTTTTTTGAAAAACGGATGATAAATAAGATGGTGAGCATATACCATAGTTTAGGATGATGAGCAAAAATGCTCCCATATGGGTTTAATCGTCTTGGAGAGATTTTTCGATATTCTCAAAATATAAGGTAAAATTGTGTCATTATATAAGGGGAGTTTTAACAAAACACTTTTGGTACTGTTCACTTTAATGAAAAATGATATTTTTACTCTAAAAAGTCACTTATAGTATTATTCATTTACAATATTTTTTTGTCATTTTAATTAAAACTCAAAATTTTCAAAATTTTTTCATTAGTTTTTCTTTATATAAGTGGTGAGACTCTTCTAAAAGAGAGGAATAGAGAGTGAAGTGGGTTCCGCTTATCACCTATAATTAATACCGTTATATTTGCATGGCTGCAATTGCCTTAATTAATTTTGAATTCGGTTGCCATTTATTTGAATTTGCTCCTGCTAATTGCATTATTTTGAGGTGCTCCTGCTGATTAAATTGTGAAAGCATTTTTAATGCAAGATAAAAACCAAGCCCACTATTCTTTTATTTATGACAAAATAATGCCCAGTAATGATTTAAAATGATTATTTCTAGCTAATGTGAATTATCTCCCTTGGAGAGAAGCAAAATGTGAAATGTAAAAATCATATTGAAAATTGAATTACAATTGAAACACGCATTAATCTAACGCATATAACATCTCATTTGCATCTTTGAGAGATGTGAATACTGAATGCGGATTATAATCAAATGGACGAGCATACATTTGAGATATTATGTAACAGAAAAAAAAGAAAAAAAAAAAGAGATTTAAGTAATAAAGTTTCAACTAGAGAAAAAGAAATAAGAGGAATCCTCCTTTTCAATTATTTATTCATGCAAACACTTATTCATACAACTCTTTTTGTCCCAATCACTTCTGCCAAATGTACATAAGATCCCATCGATCCTTAGACTCGTCGAAAGAAAACGCTCCGGTTTGTTTGATTCTCCACCAACACTTGTCACCGCATCGCTCATCATCTCGTTGAGCTTTGTACACATCAAAGCTTCCATGGACATTTTGCCATAACATGTAGCAATAGAACACTGTGTTTGGGAAGAGAGCATTGGACTTGAATTCCCAATGGAAGGAGTTCTCAAACGAGAGGTCGTGTTTGCCAAGATCGTCGTCATTGGATTTGCAGTGAAGAGTCAGGACAATATTTGGTCCCAGATAATTAGTTATGTTCACGACTCGTTTTGGGACGTCCATACCCAAAGTATGAAAAGCCAAACTGCATTCTGATAACAACAAGAGCAATGATAAGATCATAAGCAATGCTATGATCAAGAAACTCAAGCCTCGAGCTCAAGTCATCAAGAATATCCCTAATCTCATTCCCGCCAGCATTGGCACTACTCCTACTCGGATTTCTTTTCGGCACTGCCGGTGATTCATAACCAGCAATGCCAAAAACGTTGGGCTCATCAAGCACTGGTTGTTTGTCAGCATGATCACTGTCGGCCCCATAAGAAACTTTACAGAGACGGCGTCTACCTTCAATCTTAACCTTTGAAGGTTTTTCCTCTTCTAAAATTGATTCCGTAAACGAACGCAAAAACGCAATGTAAGAAAAAAATTAAAGAGGGAAGAGAGTGAAGTGTTTATTAGGGTTAATAGTACCGGCGGGTGAGGAAGAAGGATTGGGTGGAGGAGGAGGAAGGAGGTCTTGAAGGAGGCGATAGTGGCTGTCGTTTAGACTCTCTGGTTTTTTGCTGCTTTTCAACTCCGCCATTTCCAAGGTAAATATGACAACTTTTTAATTTTATTTTTCGTTTTTAATGTTTGCGGTGTTTCCATGCCAGCCCAGGAGCTTGTCATTCCCGCTTTCGAGTGCTAACTTTCAAACTTTCAATTTTTTCTTTCTTTTAATATTCGATAAATTAGTAACTTTAGTTAAATAATACTAGCATATGGACACACACAAAGTGTGTGTTTTATTTTTATTTTTGAAATAGAAGGAGAGAGGAAAGAGTGATAGAGAATGTGGTAATATGAATTTTTTATTTTTTTATTTTTTTTAATTAGAGATATGTTAAGATTACATGTAGATGAGGTTTTGAAAAAAACAGCAAAATTTGGTGCATGAAATTACATTTCTGCCTTATATTTCTTATTCATGTTCTTTTTAATTAGAAGGTTAAACTGATAATTTCATAAAATTTTAGTTAACAATGAGTGTTTTATTAATTAGTAGAGATTATTAGTCGATCACAATTTGAGGTTAACGTTCCAAATTAGTAAGAGTGTTATTGAACGCACTGTATTTTGTTAATTTTCCACCTATATTATAATTTCACTCAAACCAATTATCATATAGAAATCCAAATAAATTTTTTAATTTTGATCTTATGTGTATTAGATGAAAATATTGATATGATATGGTTTATGATTTTTTTTTTATTAATTTCATTAAGTGTTGGATAAATCATATATATCACATCTCAACCCGGGGCGGATCACTTCCCAGGCCCTCTCCACCACCGTAGCACGATATTGTCCGCTTTGGGCTTACCATTCCCTCACGGTTTTGTTTTTGGGACCTCACGAGCAACTTCCCAGTGGGTCACCCATCATGGGATTGCTCTAGCCCCCTTCTCGCTTAACTTCGGAGTTCCTACGGAACCCGAAACCAGTGAGCTCCCAAAAGGCCTCGTGCTAGGTAGGGATTGGAATATACATATAAGGATCACTCCCCTGGGCGATGTGGGATGTCACAATCCACCCCCCTTAGGGGCCCGACGTCCTCGTCGGCACACACGCGACCAGGGTTAGGCTTTGATACCAAATTATCACATCCCCGCCCGGGGCGGGATCACTTATCGGGCCCGCTCCACCACCGTAGCACGATATTGTCCGATTTGGGCCCCGATCACGCCCTCACGGTTTTGTTTTTGGGAACTCACACGAGAACTTCCCGATGGGTCACCCATCCTGGGAATGCTCTCGCGCGCTACTCGCTTAACTTCGGAGTTCCAACGGAACCCGAAACCAGTGAGCTCCCAAAAGGCCTCGTGCTAGGTAGGAATTGGAATATACATATAATGATCACTCCCCTGGACGATGTGGGATGTCACACATATATATATATATACATGTCTTCATTAGTTTATATAATTTTATATTTTGAATAACCCAATTTTGCGTCATAGTTGAAATTCTAAATTCGCATCGACGTCATACAATTGAATAAGTAAAATATATTTGTCTACCACATTAGCACACTAACATAATATTTAACGAAAAGACAACAAAAAGACCCAATTGATATGAAAATGATGAAAATTTTATTTCAAAACACCACTTTGATTGGAAGGCCATAATTTGAGGCCATAATATTCCGTGTAAGGGAAAATAAAGGGCACACTAATTGGCGGGAAATAGACGCTTCACACATTGCTCGCGAAACCCTTGGTGAACCCCGAAAACAAAATCAAAGTAGACGAACAAGGGCACAGAAAAAAGGGCCAGCGCGGCCACACCCGGCGGCGAATCCAGACAAGCAGCAGGCCACATCCCCAGAAGAAGAATTCGTCGACGAGGAAGTGTTCGGTCTTCCTTGACGAAACCTTATTCGAGAACGAGGACGACCTCTTTCTCCGCGACATAGAGCAACGCCAGTCCCTCACGTCCCGGCTCTCTCCCATGCCTACACTTCTGCCTCCCGAAGCATCGGTGACATAGAGCAGCGCCAGTCCCTCGCATCCCGCCTCTCTCCCATGCCTACACTTCCGCCTCCCGAAGCATCGGTCTGTCAGCCTTTTCCAATTTTGCTCGATTCTCTATTTTTACGGGTGTATTTATTTAAAATTGTTAAAATCTCTTTCTTTCCTGGTTGTGGGTTGTAGCTCTTCAGTAATTGGAGATTGATTGTGTATTTGGAGAGAGCCATAGATGTTCCGGGTCCGCTTCCATTATCCAAATTATTGGGGTTACAAAGGAAGGTTAGCTTGTGCTCCTAATTTCTTTTATGTTTATTATTCTGCTGTGAAAATGTTTGGTTGGTGACTGAGAAACCTGAATATAACTGTAATTTTGTAACACTAAAGCATCGGTGTTGTTGTTTCGTCAAGCATGTTGGTTATTTGTCTCAGAAATGCAACTTCTACCGAGTATTCTATGTTGCTGCACGGGAATAAATTATGCTACCAAACTAAACAAAGATAATGTCTTTGTTTGGTAATTCAATAGGGGAGGATGGGGGAGGTCAACAGGAACAGCAAGGTACAAAAATTCATTTGCCATATTGAAATGGTGCAGAAGAGGAGTGTTTTACCAGCAGCAAGATTCTGAACCTTTTCTCAAAATTGTTGTTGCTTTGCCAACAATGGTGGCCAGCTGCCGGGGTAAAATTTCAGTTTCATTAACATTCGATAACATGCAGGATCTGAATTACTTTCTTGGATGAAACATCTACATTGCATTTTATGGTTGATTATCACATAACTTCTTAGACGACAAATGTTCTCCCCCTTCTTTCATGTCTTTCTTTGTGTACCATTGTACTGATCTAATTTACTCGTTGGAAGGACTATATTTGGAGAGCAGTCCTCATATTTTGTCTTGCACCTTGCATATCAATATGTACTGCAATGTTTCCAGCTGTGGCTTATGCCTAAAACTGTTTTATTACTCTTCTATGCTTCCCCAATCTGCCAGGCATTCTTGAAAAAGGCATACAAATCGATGGCCTTGGTATGAAGAAATTCATGACATATGATATGACAACAATGTTCCTTATGCTCTTCTTTCCATGATTGATTGCGTCATAGTTGGTGGAAATTGGATTGAGGTCCCTGCGGGACCCTGCTGGACAATATAAGATAACTAAGCCTTTGTCGTACTGCCAGTAAGAGTTGCATTGCCTATATCCTTACGCATTCAAGGCACTATTTGGAGTTTGGCGAAGTATGTAATGAATGCCATTTACATTTTGAGCTATTTCCTACTTGATTTATCTGTCCTTGACTAACCATTTTCTTAGATATTCAGACTTTATCAGCCATACTCCAGAAGGGAAATTTTTTGAAGATGGCTCCATTTCGCATATTGAGCTTTGATATTGAGTGTGCTGGCTGTAAAGGTCATTTTCATGAGCCTATCCTGTTCTTTTCATTCCGAGTGTCTTAAATAAAATATTTAAGTGATGTGCACAAACTAGGATGACAAAAATGACAAGACAGTAGGTACCACATGGATGACAAATATGCACAAACTGGAATTTGTTGTTATGGTTCTTTATGTCTTAAATAAAATAGCTAACATGGATGACAAAAATGACAAGACAGTAGAATTTTGAAACATGTCATATCATCTTCCAGCGTGGTCGGTTAGCATACTGCCAGACTGCAAGAATGTAGTGTTTAATACAGCAACGGTAACTATTAAGTTTCTGATGCCTGCATTCTATTAATGTCAGTTTTAAATGTTTGAATGTTTAGCTTATCTTGTATACAAAATGCACGTATCACGTATATCTCTATATATATATATATATATATATAGAGATAGAGAGAGAGACTATTTAGATCTTACAACATGCAGGATGCTGTTCAAACTACAAGTCAGATGATGCAGGCCACCTTAATTATTACATTTAGATCTTAGTGTTTATGCTGTCCTGTATGACGAACTTGGCATCCTAGTAAAATGATCTGAACCGTCTAATTTTTAAATCTCAATTCACGATTCATCCTTGTCACGAAATCAGCCAACTATGGAGATACTGAATCATTTTATGACCATCATGATGACCCTTAAACAGAGGTTTAAAAAACAGACAGTTCAGATAATTAAACTATAATGCAGAGGTATTTCTGTGTTTTCCCTAAAATGGGGACCCCTCTTGAGATGCTCGGTTTATATGTATACATGTGTGTGCTCCCATTCATGAGGAAACAGTGAAACAATGAAACGGTGTGTGTGTGTCCACATGTGAGCGCATACAAAGAGAATATATAGAAAGGAAACAATAGAACAATGAAATAATATGCATATGGAAATGATATGAAAATGATATATTGTCGTTCTTGGGAGAGGCCCTGAACATTGCAAATTGTTCTCTAACTGGTCTGGTTTACATGATTGACTAGTAAGCTGGCATGCTCTACAAGTTATGGCATATATGACGGGAGAGAGTTTGAAATAAAACTCTCTTGTACTAAGATCTACGATCTACATTACCTTATCAAGAAATATTCCATTGATTTATGAGTCCTCAACAAGTGATATAGGAATAACTGCTGATGAATTGGCGATGACATTGTACTAAGATCAATGATCTACGTTACTTTGTCATGAAATATGCCCTTGATTTCTGTGCTCTTTGCAAGTGATTCACAAATAAATACTGATGCCATATGCCCCTGCTTGTCCTGAATTTTTTTTGTATCACTTTAGCTTTGAATTAGGGTTTAAGTTCAACATTGATTTTCCAACAGGTTGGATCCCAAAGCTCTGCTGTTGAAATGTTACCTGTGAGTTTGTAGCAATCAGTGGGATCAGCAGATAAAAGCTTGAAGTTCTGAAATGGGATGTGTTTTTGGAGAAAGCTGGGATTTGGGGTGAAGCTGACTTCGTAAAAAAGTGGCTTGGTAGATCACGTTAACACTACAAAATTTACCAGTGAATACCTTTTGTATACAACAAGGTTTGTCTCTGCTCGTTCAAAAAAAAAAATAACGGCATAGGATTCTTTATTTGACTCATAGGATTCTTTAATGCAGCTTATTGGTCGGTGAAAATGAAGAGTTCTTAAAGAAAGGAAGCTCAACAGTTCTTTTAATGGAATCAAAGGGTCATTCTCTGCATTCTTTTGTGAATCAAGAACTCCAAGGTTATTTTTCTTGTCTAAACTATTTATGGTCAGTATTCAAAATGCAAACTTCTATGGATTTGCTTCTTTTTCTGTTTAAGTCATACCTGATCTGCAGGACTAGGTATTTTGAGGATACACTTATGTTTGTAAAGATAATTTGTGGTTGAATTGAGACAGAAGTTTGTGACTTTTTCTTATTTCATGAAAACGTCTCATAAATTGAGACAGAAGTTGATGTTGAGAATATAATAATCTTACATAGGGTATTCTTGGCGTTTCATGTCAGTAAATAAGCTCCTGGTTCTCCACCTTTGGCAGTTGGCTCTGGGTTGGATGCCTATGGGTACTACTTTGGCGACAGCAGATGGGCTTGTGAAGCGAGGTGATGGAAGGGATATACCTTTTGTTTTGTCGAGAGCAGTATTTGCTGGAAGTCAAAGGTATGGAGCGGTATGGACAGGAGATAATTTAGCTGATTGGGATCACCTTAGGGTTTCAGTTCCAATAGTTTTGACGCTTGGTCTTACTGGGATCTCATTGTCAGGTATCAAAAGCAATATATTCTTATTAACGCGAAGTGTCTTTTTCAACTGGTGCTCATGGCTGTAATGTTGTTACAGGTGCTGATGGTGGGTTCTTTGACAATCCAGAACGTGAGTTGTTAGTTCGTTAGTATCAGTTCGGAGCATGCTATCCATTTAGGCGAGCACCATGGTAATTTGGGTAGGAGTTGCTCCCTATGATGGTTTTGCACTTAGTTTTGCACACATTTGTTTTGCACACATTTTAAACCTCTGGATGGTTCACCATCTGGAGATTGAAGATGCACTTGGACATTTGCGTATCCATTTCGTATAGGACCTAGAATCAATGTTTTGTATTGCCTAAGCATTTTGGTGATGCGGTGGATAGATATATTTATTGGAATTTAAAATTTACTACCTATGCCAAATTGTTTATACGTTTAACGTTTTAACTGAAATATGATTGTAGATTGAAATACTTAACACTTTAGACCAACACTTACATACCATTTAACTGTGAAGTTGGAACACTATTCTAGTTTCTTTTTCTAGTACCTTTTTGAAGTGAATTATTCTTTGTAGCATGAAAAGTGTATGTTGTAGTAGAGTGGATGGTTGTGAATTTTTTGTTGAAGTGTTGCAGGTGATAGCACTTAATAGTTCACAAGCAGCCGAAGGTGAACTCTGTGTCGACGATGGTGGAAGGTTTGAATTTCAGGAAGGGGCATGCATCCATGATCGTTTTGTATTCTCAGATTGGAAGCTCACATCTCTTAATATGGCAGCCGCTGCGCCTGGCCAAACCCAGTTTTCTTCTGAATGTGTTGTTGAGAGGATTATTTTGTTATATGTGTGTGTGTGTGTGTGTGTGTGTGTGTGTGTATTACATCGTGAATAACAAAATTCAATGGAAGTGAATCTTTCTCCATACATAGTCTTCTTTGAAGAGATGTGTTCAAATTATCTGAGTGTACAAACAAACACCTATATTCCATTTGTGAAATTACACACCACCAATACTTTGTATCTATATATTTATATATTTACAGCATCTAAACTTTTATTTGAAGTCAAACTGCTACGCGTCGAGTGCTGGCTGCCTCCTGCCCCAGTGGAAAACGAGAAGGCCTATCACTATAACACCACCTCCAGCAATGCTGAAACATAAAACGAACTTTTAAGTTTTCACGATATGTTATGATTAAACAAAATCTTGTATAAAAAGATGTAGGGTTTTTTTTTACCTCCCACTGTCAAGTTCCTCCTTTAATATTGTAAACCCTAATACCATTACAACAACGGTGGCTAGGGGACTAAAGGAGGTCAAAAAGACCGCGTCTCTCATCCGGATCACCCGGCTCTGTAGCCATGCCGTGAATGCAGAAATCACCACACCCTACAAGAACAAGCCAAGAGTTAGAATCATGTACATATTACACAGCCAAAAGATCATTTCAAAATTCAAATTGCAAAAAAGCTCACCGAGTATAGGTAGCATGCAAGCTTCACGTTCAAACCCAGCATCCATGCATACGTAGTCCTCCCAGTAAGCGCGACAGCCACTATAGTGTCCATCAGCGCTCCAATGGCGACAACGTATGCATTAAGCCAAACTAATGGGAAGTCAGCGTACTTCGTAGTAGTCTCTTGCTGAAATAACACAAAAACAAACGCAAATTGTAAGATAAAGATAAATGTCATTTTGAAAGCAAATGTGTTTGTGTTTTCATTCGAGTGCGCACAATGTGTTTGTGTGTTTTAAGTCAACCCAAAAACAAACAAAACGTAAGCACGCTTACCATCAACAAGTTGTAGCATACTGAAAGAATCACTGAAATCCCGACTAACAGTGGACCTCTAACCCAATTATTAGATAGCTTGTAAGGGTGGCCACTGCTAGTGGAGGCGTACGCAATGGTAATGGTGGGGCCATCAATCAGACTCACAGCTACGGCTCCACCGATCACCATCAACACCCCCAGCAATTTTGCTTGACTAGGTCTCTCATGGATGTGGACCGTCTCCGACCTGTAACACAAAAAATGACAATCAAATTTAAATACTTTAATTTATTAACAAAAATTAAATGAGTTGTAAATGACAATTAGCCGATAATTTAGAATATACCTGCGATACCACGAGACGATGAATGTCAAGGCCGGGCCAACTGCGATAATACAACTAGAGAAACTGGCCGGCGTGAACCGTAGTCCAGCAAACACAGCAAGTTGCCCCAAAAATGGCCTGTTAAATGAAAAATAATTAATCCTTGAAATATAAATTATTTGTTTTTCAATTTTTATTTAAGATAGGGTACTTACTCAAAAACGGCCAAGCAAATGATCCAAGCTAAGAGACAGCCCTTGGGAACCGGAGGTCTTTGTCTGCTGTAGAGCGCCGCTACAAGTAGAGCACACAAAGCTACTATGTTTTTATAACATAAAAACACAGTGAACTTCATATTAGCTCTGAACGCACTCTTGATCATGATAGAGTTGCACCCGATAAGCACTTGGATTGTAAACCCAAGAACATACGGGATAGCTCCCTTCACTCTTCCCACCGATGAACTATACCAAAAAAAAAAAAATTAGAATAATATTTAAATTTTAGAAGGAGTTATAATCACGTGGCAGAGAAACGAATCCAAGTTGATGAATTCTTGAACATATTAGCTTAGAAGTAATATGTTGGAATTTTGAGAAGAAAATATTTTCTGACCTATACTTTTAAAAGTGCGGGTCTTTGTCTTCTGAACTCTCTTCCACTCAAAAATGGAGGGTTCAGCAAGCCCTTTTCCAGAACACTTTGCACTCTTGGTGCTCATGTCACAAGATTTTATTTTAGCTTTAACATATCTTGTTCTTCAGAGTCGGGTAGGGAGAAACAAAAACGTTTTTCTCCACTTTGATGCCTTTTTTCATGTTGCTTTCTTGCTGCCATCTTTTGGTTGAAGAATGAAAAAACACAACATGGTTTTCTTGACTGCAGATGTTGAGGGCAGTGAGCAATGACTTTCTGCTCTATTTTCACCAGCACCTTGCAAAGTTTCTCTCTAACAAACGCCGTTCTTCTAGAGGGAAACAAACACCTTCCTTGACTGCAGCCTTCCATCTTTTCTGCTCCTTTTTTTCTCTTTCTTCTTGTTGGATTCGGCAGAGGTTGAACACTTTGTGCTCCAAACTTGTTCCTCTCCAATCTTTTTCTTCTTCTCTTCTCTTTGAACCGAAGTTTTGATACCATGTTGGAATTTTGAAGTGGAAAAGAAGAAGAAAATATTTTGACAACTTTGGTAGAGGGGGCTCTTCGGCTCTCCCTCAATCTTGTGTTGTATTTTCACATTAGAGAGACATTGTTCTCTCTTTCTCTCTGGATTCACACGGTTAGCTTTTCGTTTATAGGAAAAGTCTACCCAGTTACTTCTCTCACACGCCACACATTTACATGGTGGAGAATGGAGATTAGCTCACTTGAAGTACATATTATGCACACAAGCACTTGACACTAACTGCATAACTAAACAATGCACAAGTTTGAAGATATTTCTTCCAACTCTTCTCACACTTCCACTAGCTTTGGATCCTATGGTCTCTTGTACACCAAGCATGTATTGGTGTAGTTATATTGATATCAAAACAAATTACCGTTAATATTTCAACATATAATATATATACACTTTATGTAATGAATCAAGAAGTGAACAACTATTGGCATTCATACATAAGAATAATTGAAATATAACCATCGGCATTCCATTTATACGACGTCAATCTTTATTCTTACTTTCCTAAGATGGTTTCTACTAAGTGCAGGTTTGCTTAAATAAGAACCAATGCGAAATAGAATTAACATAAGAAAAATTAAATAAAGCTTGCGTGTGGGTGAAACAAAAACCATATGGACATTAAAGTGAAAAAATGGATGGATGTGAGTGGAGGGACAAACTTACGTAAGGTGCGGGAACATCCAAAGCGGCAACTGCTGTAGAGTCAGCATCTCAAGCTGCAATTAACAAATAAATATTGAGTTTATACTTTATAACAAGATATCTTAAAAGTCTTACACATAACAAACAATGAAACAAGCAACAGAAATCGGTGGGGCATTACAGCTTTGGTGAAAAAGGGCATTAACCTCACCCCTCCCCTTTTGCCCTCCTTTTCAAAACAAACAAATACAATTGACAACAACTAGTCTACTTAATAAGGTTTCAGCTTTGTCATCCCCATTATTTCAGTGTTGGCACGACAAGTTCAGTTGGGGAGACAGGATCATTGATCGCAGAGAGTTGATCAGCCAAGCTTTTGACATGAGAGAGATACTCGGGGATCGTCTTCGATCCTTTTTGAACGGAGAGAAGTTGGAATTTCAACTGTGCGGCATTAGCACCAAGTCGGTGAGGGTACCGCGAAGAATACTAACAACAAACTGATCAGTTTGAATTTTGAAACCATGTGAGGTTATCCGGATTAGGAACGGAAGCAGGAGGGAGGATAGTGGTTGGTGGGGTGGAACCGTGGAAGAGAGCAATCAATGATATATTTTTAACACTAGCACATGGCTGAAGATATGTTATGCCATGAATTCCATCTTGCTAACCTCAGGGTCATGGATAATTGCTTGAAGGTTACTAAGAATGTTGACCATGTGTTCAACCTCGCAGCTGATATGGGCAGAATGGGCTTCATTCAGTCTAACCATTCCGTCATCTTTTATAACAATACCATGATTAGCTTCAGCATGGTTGAAGCTTATCGGATCAATGATGTGAAGAGGCAACATTCAAAGAATATGTATAGTATCAGTGTAAAAATTATGAGTCTCTATTTTCCGGAAGTAGGCTTCCATGCCTGTCTACATACTTTGTATGTGGATATGTATAATGAACTTAGAGTCAAACACTAGCTAAATAGGAGCTTTGATACTGTATAAAACTTAGCCATTTCGAAGTACTGAAATACAAGCAAACAATAGGTTACTTTTAACTAGTTTACATGTAGCAAAGTTACAAAAGCCAATTTGCAGTAGTAATGAACAGCTTCTCTTCCAGATATAACTTCGTTCAACAAGGTTTACTTGGCACAACTTTCTTCCTTCTCTCTCCATTAGTTCTCTCCTACGGTATGTCCTACAAAGTTGTATAAGGGCAAGCCTATAGTTGCTCAAACAGCGATCAAAACCCTAACACAACCTGGGATATCATAATTCACTCTAAACAGTTACTAGAAACGGCGCCATGCCTTACAATAAGCACTAGATTCAAAGTTCAGGACAAGAACAGGACCTAAATAATCCGATAACCAAATGCATCATATATTCTTTGCAAACTGAAATCAATATCATTAATGTTTCACAAAATCTGAGGTGCACATCATACCAAAGATCACATTTTTTGGGATTAAAAAAGCACAAATCTTTCACAAAACCCAGTTGCACAAATCTTAACAAAACACAGTAATTAACAAATCAAAGCTGATGACAAATATATATTGCAGAAATTACTGTACATATTTTGCGACAGAAGTGGCTACGTGCTGCTGCCTGCTGGCTGGGTGCAGTCGGCGGCTACGGGAGAGGATGAGGATGAGGAGGAAGCTACGGGAAAAGAAAGGCAGCGGCAGAGAATGGATTAGGGTTTGTATTATGATTTAGATGGTGTAAATATTGAAAAAGATGAGGGAAGAAGCGTAAACAGGGCAAGGGAAACGGAGTTGCTGGAATTGGCAAGCAGAGCATAAACAGGGCAAGGGAAGGAGCGGGAAAGTCCTACTTTTGTAAATATATGACTCCATAAAAAGTAAAAAAAAATAAAAACTAGCGGGATTAATTTACTGCCATTAAATAATGACCGTTGATTTGTCATCTTATAAATGAATATTATTGATCACACATGGCTGTCATTGACTTTATGGCATCAAATTTCCAAAACCGTACTTCACATTTGTTTTTTTCTTTTTCAAATCCGTACATCACGTCAAGCAGAACGTTGCATATCCATGCTAGAAAATTTCTAATTTTCACTCTCACTGGATTATTATGATGCGCTAAAAGCTATGTTGGTAATATTTTTACTTATTTTTTCTATTAGAATAATGCGTTTTAAAGCATCTCCAATTTACGCTAAAAGTTTTATTTTGTATTTACTTTTCTATAAGAGCATTGTGTGTTAAAACACCTCCAATTTAAACCCCAATTTTGAGTTGCAAAAGTTGTAAAACCCAGGACAAGGATCTTCTTCGGATCATCGTTGTGAGGATCCGATGATCAATTAATTATGTTCGTTTATCGTACATCGTGCGGTCAATTTTCGTTTGATACTATTTATATTTAATTTTAAAATAATCTACAACCGCACGATGTAATATATTTAGAATATTGTTTAGAATATTCTGAACTGATGATCAAGGCCGAAAATTTGGAACTAGAATTCTATTTTATATTGTTGATGCCCTCTTTGTTTCGTCGGACCAAAATAAGAGAGAACAATAATGCTGTTGTAAATAAAAGTTTCATCTACTGTTTACTCATTTGTCATTCTTTTCGTTAAATTGTATTATTCTGAAGTAGTCATGGATAGGTCGATCCTACCAATAATTTCCCTCTAGAGTGTGTTATAAGGAGAGTATTCAGAAGCTCGCGAGGAGATGCAGGGGAAGTTGGCTGCTAAGAGTAGGCACATGGTTACCATTGTGGATCCTCATATTAAGCGGGATGATTCCAACTTTTTGCGCAAAAATGCCACAGAAAAGCGGTATTATGTTAGGATTCAATTTATGCGGCCTAGATAAATTGATCCTTGGGGTCCGGATTGGAAAGGATTATGACGGGTGGTGCTGACCTGGTTCACCATCTTATTTGGATATGATGAGGCCAGAGGTTAGGTCCAAAAGTTCACAATTGAGAATTATGTTGGTTCAACATATGACTAGGAAAATGTGGGAGATCAGATTGTCAAGACACGTTTATTAAGTTCAATCACAATGAAAAAAAATTGTTGCAGTAGCATCATGAACAAATATATGATTACGCTAAGAAATCACTCACTTTTTGATTGTGTAAGGAATCAGTTTTCGTTGTCACGTCGACATTTTTTGTCTTTCGTATTCGCTTGGACTCTCTCACTGCATTCTTGATCTCTAGTTCTTATATATTCTGATTGTTGCAGCATTAATATCTTTTGTGGAATTTCCTTGTGGTTAATATTTTCCAATTGAATGTACTATGTTCTCTTTGTCACATCCCGACCCGGGCGAGACCACTTCCCGGGCCCGACTCCACCGTAGCACGATATTGTCCGCTTTGGGCTTACCATTCTCTCACAGTTTTGTTTTTGGGAACTCACGAGCAACTTCCCAGTGGGTCACCCATCCTGGGAGTGCTCTAGCCCCATTCTCGCTTAACTTCGGAGTTCCTACGGAACCCGAAGCCAGTGAGCTCCCAAAAGGCCTCGTGCTAGGTAGGGATTGGAATATACATATAAGGATCACCCCCTGGGCGATGTGGGATGTCACAATCCACCCCCCTTAGGGGCCCGACGTCCTCGTCGGCACATTTCCGGCCAGGGTTAGGCTCTGATACCAAATTGTCACATCCCGACTCGGGCGAGACCACTTCCCGGGCCCGACTCGGGCGAGACCACTTCCCGGGCCCGACTCCACCGTAGCACGATATTGTCCGCTTTGGGCTTACCATTCCCTCACGGTTTTGTTTTTGGGAACTCACGAGCAACTTCCCAGTGGGTCACCCATCATGGGATTGCTCTAGCCCCCTTCTCGCTTAACTTCGGAGTTCCAACGGAACCCGAAGCCAGTGAGCTCCCAAAAGGCCTCGTGCTAGGTAAGGATGGGAATATACATTTAAGGATCACTCCCCTGGGCGATGTGGGATGTCACAATCCACCCCCCTTAGGGGCCCGACGTCCTCGTCGGCACACCATGGCTAGGGTTAGGCTCTGATACCAAATTGTCACATCCCGGCCCGGGTTGGACTACTTCCCGGACCCGCTCCACCACCGTAGCACGATATTGTCCGCTTTGGGCTTACCATTCCCTCACGGTTTTGTTTTTGGGAACTCACGAGCAACTTCCCAGTGGGTCACCCATCATGGGAGTGCTCTAGCCCCCTTCTCGCTTAACTTCGGAGTTTCTACGGAACCCGAAGCCAGTGAGCTCCCAAAAGGCCTCGTGCTAGGTAGAGATGGGAATATACATTTAAGGATCACTCCCCTAGGCGATGTGGGATATCACAAATTGTCACATCCCGGGCCCGACTCCACCGTAGCACGATATTGTCCGCTTTGGGCTTACCATTCCCTCACGGTTTTGTTTTTTGGAACTCACGAGCAACTTCCCAGTGGGTCACCCATCATGGGATTGCTCTAGCCCCCTTCTCGCTTAACTTCGGAGTTCCAACGGAACCCGAAGCCAGTGAGCTCCCAAAAGGCCTCGTGCTAGGTAAGGATGGGAATATACATTTAAGGATCACTCCCCTGGGCGATGTGGGATGTCACAATCCACCCCCCTTAGGGGCCCGACGTCCTCGTCGGCACACCATGGCTAGGGTTAGGCTCTGATACCAAATTGTCACATCCCGGCCCGGGTTGGACTACTTCCCGGACCCGCTCCACCACCGTAGCACGATATTGTCCGCTTTGGGCTTACCATTCCCTCACGGTTTTGTTTTTGGGAACTCACGAGCAACTTCCCAGTGGGTCACCCATCATGGGAGTGCTCTAGCCCCCTTCTCGCTTAACTTCGGAGTTTCTACGGAACCCGAAGCCAGTGAGCTCCCAAAAGGCCTCGTGCTAGGTAGAGATGGGAATATACATTTAAGGATCACTCCCCTAGGCGATGTGGGATATCACAAATTGTCACATCCCGGGCCCGACTCCACCGTAGCACGATATTGTCCGCTTTGGGCTTACCATTCCCTCACGGTTTTGTTTTTTGGAACTCACGAGCAACTTCCCAGTGGGTCACCCATCATGGGATTGCTCTAGCCCCATTCTCGGTTAACTTCGGAGTTCCAACGGAACCCGAAGCCAGTGAGCTCCCAAAAGGCCTCGTGCTAGGTAAGGATGAGAATATACATTTAAGGATCACTCCCCTGGGCGAGGTGGGATGTCACAATCCACCCCCCTTAGGGGCCCGACGTCCTCGTCGGCACACCATGGCCAGGGTTAGGCTCTGATACCAAATTGTCACATCCCGGCCCGGGTTGGACTACTTCTCGGACCCGTTCCACCACCGTAGCACGATATTGTCCGCTTTGGGCTTACCATTCCCTCACGGTTTTGTTTTTGGGAACTCACGAGCAACTTCCCAGTGGGTCACCCATCATGGGAGTGCTCTAGCCCCCTTCTCGCTTAACTTCGGAGTTCCTACGGAACCCGAAGCCAGTGAGCTCCCAAAAGGCCTCGTGCTAGGTAAAGATGGGAATATACATTTAAGGATCACTCCCCTAGGCGATGTGGGATATCACAATCCACCCCCCTTAGGGGCCCGACGTCCTCGTCGGCACATTTCCGGCCAGGGATTGGCTCTGATACCAATTTGTCACATCCCGGCCCGGGGTGGATCACTTCCCGGGCCCAACTCCACCGTAGCACGATATTGTCCGCTTTGGGCTTACCATTCCCTCACGGTTTTGTTTTTGGGAACTCACGAGCAACTTCCCAGTGGGTCACCCATCATGGGATTGCTCTAGCCCCCTTCTTGCTTAACTTCGGAGTTCCAATGGAACCCGAAGCCAGTGAGCTCCCAAAAGGCCTCGTGCTAGGTAAGGATGGGAATATACATTTAAGGATCACTCCCCTGGGCGATGTGGGATGTCACACTCTTATAGACTAGTTTGATGATATATAATATTAGAATAGAAAAAAATTTAGTATTCAAATTATTCGGGCAAGTTTGATGAGATATAATGTTGCGACTTCCTTGGTTAGCCCCCTTTTTTTCGTTGATTTTAATATCTATCTGATTCTCGAGCATTGTTTTATGTTTGTGTTTGGACCCAAAATTACATCATTGGGTCATGCAATCAAAGCTGTTGAATGGGCGTAGCTCCCAACCGTTGGATGAAAAAGTAAAGATATTTTTGTTATTATTAAAGAATAATATTATGGTTTTTATCATAATTATCTTTTAATAATAATTTATCTTGACATTTTCTTATGAAAGAGAAAATATATCTCCAAGCTGGAAATAGACGGTGCAATTCAAATTGATTTGGATGTTTGGCGTGGGGATGTGTGGTTTGGATCAGTTTTTGGTTGACAAATATGCATGCATACGATAAGGGTGAAGTAAAAATGGTGATGTGCTTGAAAGTTGATTCTACACGTGATGGTGATAGGATGGCAACAATTATCTTGTTGATTATGCTAAATGATTTAGCATATTGGTATAAGCTTTTGCATCGTTAGGCCAGCATGTGGTTGTTCTTGGAGCCTGATTCACTCAACATGGATATTTGGAATAATTAGCAATAAGAAGTCTAAGTAGGCTTAGGCTTTTGAGAGTTTGAGTCTCGGTTGGTTTCTATAAAATCATCAAGGCCACGCCAAGCGGGATTGTGCATATTTGAAAGAATATTCCTATTATTTAGTAACTTACGATGGCAATCATAGGGCTACTGGTTAATTATAAATACAGAGGCAGTGACAACATTCAGGACTCTCTCAAATTTAACACACAAACTGTCCTACGCAAACTCTCGTTCTATGCGAAACCTCTCAACAACCTTGAGATTTTTATTTTCTTTTTTCTCGCCAACACATGTTCATTTTGGATAAATAGCACTGGAGTCATAGAATCAGCAGATCAATGAGCACCTTTAGTTTGGATAAACAGCACTACTTCGAGACCGACTAATTATTTATCTAAGTCTCGGTCGACAAGGATTTTCAAGTCCTTGTTGGTAGAGGTCATCTCATCAGCATTCTTGGCGAAGTGAGGTGTTACAGGGTACTACATTCGGCACATGGAAAGCCGAATTTGATATTGAACTTCACAGAACTAGCAGCCTTATCTTCATGCTCTAGAACCTAAAGGCAGGATGTGTTCCTTCCTCGGCTGTAGTCGCAAGATCAATAAGTTAGCAGCGCGCCCAATGCCACATCAACATATTTTACTCCCTGGCCAAGCTCGGCTGACGAGTTGGCACGTCCCTCACACAACTGAAAATGGTAAACCCAAACCTATTAACGGAGTCGTTGAAAGATAGCAGTTGTCTTCAGTGTCTACAGCTCTGTTGTTAGCAGTTGGGAAACTTGATATAAGTCCAATTTTTTGAGCCAATAGTAGGAATAGTCCAGTTTATTAAAATAAGTCCAATTTGTTATATTTAATTATTTAATTATCAATAGTTATCTGTTCAATAATAAGATTTATTATAAAAATCAAATTTCTTCCCAATTATCTCTTTGCTTATTTCTTTTTATTTATCTTTTTGTTATTTCTCGTTCTTCCTCCTGCTTTAAACCCCATTTATAGATTTTATTTTTAATTTTTATAATCAACCTATATCACAGGTTAATTATATTTATCTACCTATATGACATATTCTTTTTTTATAATCAACCTGTCACAGATTAATGTGTCTTACTTGTATGTATGTTATGTTTTTTCTACCTTTTAATTAGGTTTCATATCTCACGTATATGTATTATATACATTCATATATTTGTTACTTGAGTTAGGGTAGAATGCTTTGCAGATAAATTTATGTTCGTATATTAGTTTTTTTGTTATAAGATATTAAATATTTTTTTTTGGAGTTGGAAAATGCATATAATATTAGAAGATTTTAATTGATTTTTAATATTTTTAGAAAATATAAAATGAGTATAAAAGAAATAAAAACATATAATTAGATAACTGGACTCACTCCTAAAAACACTTTACGTTTTTGGACCTGGATCTAAAAGCCCTTGAATCTTTGGGAGCTGGGTTGTTTCTAACCTAACACCAAACTTTATAAATTCAAGTTTTCATAAACTGATTAAAATACTAAAAAGCACTAAAAATTAAAGAAAATAAGAACCATACACCATCACTCGATAGCTTAACACTTCTCTATAACTCAAGACCAAACTTAACACATTCAACTTTCCGTAACTAATTAAAATACTAAAAATTAAAGAAATAAAGATAACCATCGACTGCAACTACACAACCACACAACCCTATTGCCGCCAACCATTGCAACCACACCAGTGACACCACCCCATAGGAGATGCCGCTCCTCACAGTCGGCGAAGCTTTCTTCCCTTTTATTTCTCTCTCGATAACTTAGCACTTCTCTATTAACTTAACCTTTTTATGTATGCTTAATCTCTACACCATGAATTTTATGATTTGTGGAGCAACTTCCTTCCGTTGGGGTTGAAATGAATTTATAGATTATTTTTGAGAGCAACTTCGTGGATCATGGTTAAAGTTAAAGTTAACTTTTAAGTTAACTTTCAGATTCAAGTAAGTTTTTTTTTTTTTTGGTTCAAATGGTTCAAATAAGTTGACGTTGCACTCGCTGTACATTGATGCGGGCAAATTATTGAATTGACCACAACTATGGTGAATACGTAATATCAATGTTGAATTTAATAACATCAAATTCATTTGGGCTTAAAGCTTATTTCTAATAACTGATATAACATTATGTCAAGTGTCACTACAAGGAGGAATGAGTTAGTTGAGGATTGTAGACTGTAGTTAGTTAGAAGGGTATACTAGGAATTGTCTTAAGTAATGAGCTGTTATAAATAGCATTGTGAAGAATCATTTAGTATGGTTTTTGTAATAGCATCTACTCTGAGAAAGACATTCAGCTTCATTTCTTCCTCTCTCTCTCGAATCATACTTGAAGCATTTTCTTAGTTTCATTTGACAATGTTATGAATTTCAACGTCGACTAAATTCGATCTCGAATCTCGGTCTAAACCTCCAACTCAAATGATCACATACATCTGTAGGCGGGTACCGTATCTCTTTTATTATCTTGATTCAACTAACATTATAATCTTGGGTCAATTTGAGATCTTATGTAACAAAAAAGAAAGAAAAAAAGAGAGAAGTAATAAAAGTTTCAACTAGACAAATGGAAACAGGAGGAAGCCCCTTTTCAATTTATTCATCCAATCACTTATTCATCCAAAGTCTTATTGTTTCAATCACTTCAGCCAAATGTACACAAGATCCCATCGATCCTCGATCTCATCGTAAGAAAATGCTCCGGTTTGTTTAATTCTCCACCAACACTTAGATGCGCATCGATTATCATCTCGTTGAGCTTTGTACACCTCAAAGCTTCCGTAGACATTTTGCCACCACATGTAGCAATAGAATAGTGTGTTTGGGAAGAGAGCATTGGACTTGAATACCCAATGGAAGTTGCTCTGAAACGAGAGATCGTGTTTGCCAAGATCGTCGTCATTGGATTTGCAATGAAGGGTGAGGACGATCCCTGGTCCCAAATTATTAGTTATGTTCACGACTCGTGTTTCACCAGTGTCGACAGCTAAACTGCATTTTGATAGCAGCGTGAGCAGTGATAAGATCGTAAGCAATGCTACTGATACTTTAGCCATTGCTTTTGGACGTATATATCCTGATGATTCATCCTTTATATATTCGATCAAGGAAACGTTAATTAGCAAAAAGAATAAATCATGCAGAAATGAATTTTTCTAGAAAATCAGATGTATACATCACGCATACTCTTTTTTTCTAATTTATTGAATTAATTGCAAAGGTTAGTTCCCTTCTCATTGTAGTCCATGCTCGAATTTCAAATGACTAGATAGAATTATTATTTATTAACCGTAATTAAAATATTTACAAGATTGTCCATATTTATTATCAGTGAATTTTTCTTGAAAAGTAGATGTATACATTTTTCTTTTCTTTCTAATTTATTGAATTAATTTCAAAGATTAATTCCTTTCTAGTAGTGGTCCATGCTGAATTTCAAATGGTTGGATAGAATAAACAACAATAATTATTATTTATTATCAGTGATTAAAATATCTACGAGATTGTCGATATTTAGGTAGAAATATCTAGAAAATCAAGAATCGATATGGAATTGGGGAGTGAAATGCAAACTTTACTACATACCAGCGAATATAGAAAAATCAATAAATATCAACAATATATATATATATATCAATTCACTAATTGCATATCTCAATGCGTTTATATACGCTCTAATTCCAAATATCCACAATTTTCTTGAAAGCTAACCAATATCAATATCGATATATACATTTATATTCCATAAATTTGTATATCGATATTTCCAGTTATATCGATGTTATTACCTGAAAATGTATTACTAACTAAAACTTTACTATTCATTTTATGATTGTTATTTCCATCTATATTCTTAAAATTTTACTATTCATTTTCCCGATATCATTTGATATACTTGACCACTCTAGTCTTGTTCTATGGATAAATTCAAATTCAAGTTAAAAACCATGAATCCTACTACTCGGCTACTTTAGAATAGAAAATAATATGCATATAAAATTCCCGACTCGTTATGGTCCAATCGTCATTCTACATACTAGCTTTCATGCACGCGCTAGTGCGTGCATAAGATATTTTTTGAATCACGATGTGCTATTCGCGTCTTACATGTTTTAAATATATTTATATGTGTAAATTGACAAAAGAAAAGTCAAATATTTGAAGTAAATGAATAATTTTAGATCATGCTAGAAGAAACCCCTAATAAACCAATTAAAACAGCTGAATTCACATAATAAAATTGGTCTCTATAGAATTTACATTAAGATTATAGAAAATAATATTTAATAAACAATTGATTGAATCATATTATTGCTAGCATATTGTGAGGCTAAGCCCACCCCCTTCCCCCTTAGTGTAGATAATATCGTTTATTTTAAAAAAAATCATTTGACAATTAATTTAATCACATTATTATCCGTGTGCGAAAAATCTTTTTTTTTATTTTTTTATTTTTAATAATCGGCATTACAAGGCTCTTAAGATGTTTTGAACATGTTTAAAAATAAAGAAAATAATATTTAATAAATAACTGATTGAATCACATTATTGCTAATACATTGTGAGCTAAGCCCACCCCTCCCCCTTAGTATAGATAATATCGTTTGTTAAAAAAAAAAAAAAACAAACAATCATTTGACAACTTATTTAATCACATTATTATCTGCGTACGAAAAACTTTTTTTTATAATCGGCATTACACGCCTCTTAAGATATTTTGAACTTATTTAAAAATAGAGAAATTGAATCATATTATTGCTAGCTTATTGTGAGGTATAATTAAAAAAAAACACACACACACAAAAAAGTAAATTATTAAAAAAATACTATTAAAATAACGAAAATGCCCATGCCTTATTTGATGCATTATTTTGGCATGCCTTTGAAGTTTTTTGCTTTGTGAGTATTTTTGTCCAAATATTTTTGTTGAAGCATGGAGACACGGTGTCACTGTTCACTGACACCAAATCACTATTCACCTTTTCAATTTTCTTTATATATAAAATATAATATTCCAAAGATCACTTATAAATTTCCCATCCAATCCAATCCAAGAAAGATATCGTATTATGCATGATTCTTCACCCACCTCAATCTTGATGTGGATGGTCATTGAAGTAAGCTGCTGCTATGCGTCTGCTGCCAAATCCCTTCGTTTAGTTTTGTTTCGTCTCACCTCTCCGATTTAAAGATAAAAGCTTCAATCTTTTCATGCCAATTTTCGCTCTTCTTTGATTATCCTCTGTCTATTGCAACGTAGAAGTGGTTCTCAATTTCCACATATTAGCCTTTAGCTATGCTTAGTGGCATTGTCTATTTATTCTAGCTACTTCCCTAAATCATCCCATGGTGTATTTATTCTAGCTGACACCGGTTTTACGATCATGTCGTATTTATGCCTTGACAAAGGAAAACAATGTTTGAGTGGACGGGTCCAAGTTCAAGCCCATCTGTTGTTTCGTTCTTTGCTTATTTTGTACTATCATTGTGGTGCCTGATGAGCTAAGAAACTTCAGCTCGGGCCTCGCCATTTACTTGTGTCAGTCCGGTGAATTCTGCATCTCTTTGAGTATATTTATTGCGGAAGTTTGTTCAGTAATTCCCTGATGAAAGTTGACCTGGTGAGGCTGGTCTGTTCAAACTTCAAACACAATTTCGCAGGGCCTTGCAAAGGGATGATTATGGAGTAAAGGCAGCTCATATGGCGCTTAATTATTATATATGCAGGGTATATGTGTATTTATAAACTTTCTACTCGGAATTCTTCCATTTTTTTAACACTACCAGAAGGGGCAGAGAGCAGAACGCACAGCAGACAATAAAAAACAACATAACATTACAAGTTAAAAACCTTGAGTCTACTACTCGGCTACTTTAGAAAATAAATAACCTTTTGATTAAGTGTTGAGTGATGGCTTTGCACATCTGTGATTGCTCTACCCTCCCAAACCCTCCAATGCCTTCTCAGAGCAGCTTCTTTGCTTCTTCAATCTCATCATCCTCTAAAATGCCATTTGAGCAGGAGTTTCTCGCCATTTTCTTAAATGCCTTTTTGCCCAACCTCCAGAACGCCATTTGAGTATCATATGCTATGCATGTTCCACAGTCTTGGCTCAAGCAATCTGGAAACGTAGTGTCAATGCAGGCTGGCTCTGCTGGCTTTTATAGGTAACAGAAACACGAGTTGCCCCTCGAACTCAAAAGCCTATATGATTAGGTTGGCAGACAGTCGTTAACTTCCTTTGGTTGGGCAGGCATTTTTCTGTTTTCTCTTTGCTCAAGTCTATCGCATTACACTGTTTGCACACGAAGTCCCGAATTCGATCCCCCTTTCACACTTGCATGTATTAACAAAAATTGTTAGCAGTAGATTTTCTAGTTAAACATATGGATTACTGCTACTATTTATTGTCATAAGATTCTCTAATTCTTCCACCCACATAGCTTTCCTGTTTGTATGATCACAATTAAACCACGTCAATATTTTATATTATTATTTATTTTTGTCTTATTATCTCTATAAAAAAAACAATATAAAATGTTGACCATAATTACATAAAACAGGAAGGCACTGAAAGCGGAGGGGCAGACAATCCTTATCCGTAGTTTTTTACCTCCCACAGTCAAAATCCTCCTTTAGTATTGTAACCTCCAGTACCATAACAATAATGGTGGCTAGGGGCTAAAGAATAACAGAACGACGACATGTTTCATCTCGATCACCAAGTCCTGTAGGCTTGCCGTCAATCCAGAAACTACCATACCATACAAGAACAATGACGAAAAATAGGATCATTTTCATATTACACAGTAAAAAAGATCACCTTAAAGTTCAACCTACTCCAAAACTTATTCGGTAGCATGTCAACTTCACGTTCAAACCCAGCATCCATGCATAAGTTGTCATCCCTGTAAGCACGACAGTCACTATAGTGTTCATTAGCGCTCTAAATGGAGATAACATATGTATTCAAAACCAATGAGAAGTCACGGTACTCCTCAGTGGTCACTTACTAAAATCACACAACAACAAAAGTAAGTTGTAAGATAAAGATAGAAAATCATTTTGAAATTTAATTGTCTAATGTGTTTGTGTTTTCATTCGGGTGTGCAACATGTGTGAGTCAACAAAAAAAAAAAAATTTGCAAAAAGTCATCACGCTTACCATTTGTAAGTTGTAGTACACCGATAGGAACACTAAAGATTCGACTAACACTGGACCTCTCACCCAATATTTATTGTACTTCAATGGGTCGCCATGGCTAGTAAAGGCATAGTGGGGCTATCAATCAGGATGACAACTGCACCTTCATTGATCACCATCAACACCAAACAGTTTTGCTTGGCTATACTTCTTACGAATATTGACATTCTCTGACATGTTCGACGAAAAAAGAGAAAAAACTAAGCTTAAATACTTTATTAAAAAAATCAGAAAAGTTGTAAATTACACTTGGCAGGTAGTTTGGACCATACCAGCCACACCGCAAGAAAAAGAACGTAAGGCTAGCTATCAACTACGAGACAACTGGAGAAACTAGTCAGCGTCAACCATAGTCTCGCAAATACAACAAGTTACCCCAAAAATGACACATTCAACGAAATGAATTTAATTATTGAAATACAATTTCTTTATTCTTCAATTTTAATTTCAGTAGGATACTTAATCGAATATAACCAAACAGATTATCGAAGCTAAAAGATAACCCTTTGGAACGGGATGTCTTCGTTTGCTGGGAGTGCGGCCATAAACAGAATAAAGAAAGTTATTTTGTTTTTATAACATAAAAACATAGTGAACTACATATCAGCTCTGAACACTTTCTTAATATTAATTGAGTTGTCCCCAATAAGCACTTGTATCATAGATTCAATTATCGAGGACAAATCTATTACTATCAAGAAGGTGTTCAAAGTTGACATGAAGTTCACTGGGTTTTTATGTTATAAAAACAAAATAGCTTTCTTTGCTCTGCTTATAGCCGCATTCTCCAACAAATGAAAACCTCCTAAAGGTCATTGTTTAGCTTTGATGATCTGTTTGGTCATACTCGAGTAAGTACCGTAATAAAATTAAAATTGACGAACAAATAAGTTATATTTCAATAATTAATTAATTTTCATTGAACGTGCCATTTTTAGGGCAACTTGCTTTTTTGCACACCTACGGTTCACGCTGGCCAGTTTCTCTAGTTATCCCATCATAGCCGACTCAACCTTGACATTTGTTTTTCGTGGTGTGTCGGTTATGTTCCAAATTACTTGCTAAGTGTAATTTAAAACTCATTCTATTTTTTTTAATGAATTATTTAAACTTGATTCGTTTTTCTCATTTTTCGTGTGACAGATAAGAGAAAGTCAATATTCGTCAGATGTGTTGCCAAGCAAAATTGCTCGGTGTGTTGTTGATGGTGATCAATGGATGCATAGTTGTTAACCTAATTGATGACCCCATTATCACCATTGGGCACACCTCTATTAGGCATGTCAACTCATTGAAGTATTCCAAAAATTGGGTGAGAGGCCCAATGTTAGTCAAATTTTCAGTGTTCCTATCGGTGTACTACAACTTATTCGTGGTGAGTGAGTTGACTTTTTGTTTTGTTTTGGGTTGTCTCAACGCTCGAATAAAAACACAAACACTTCGGACAATTAAATTTGAAAATGATGTTTTATCTTTATCTTACAATTTTGGTTTTGTTTTTTATGTGATTTTAACAAGTGGAGTACCTTGACTTCCCTTTGGTTTGGCTGAATGCATATGTTGTCTCTATTGGAGGATTGATAAACAGTATCTTAGCCATCGCAAGTACGAGATAGACGATGTATGATGCTAGGTTTGAACGTGAAGCTGGCATTCTACGTATATTCTGTGAGTTTTGGAGTACCTTGAGCTTTGGAGTGATCTTTTGACAATGTAATATAGACATGATTCTAATTTTCGCATTTTTTCCTAGAGGATATGGTAGTTTTTGAATGACAAAATAACTATAGAGTCTAGTGATCAAGATGAAAGGTGCCACCTTTCTATCCTTCTTTAGCCTCTAGCCACCGTTATTGTCATGGTACTAGGGTTTACATACTAAAGCAGAATGTTGACAATAAGAGGTAAAAAGCTGCGCAATTTCTTTCATAAAATTTTGTTATTACTTTTAAAGTATTATAGAAATTTAAAGTTGTTTTATCTTTTAGCATGACGGGAGGTCTTACTGTAACGACGCATAACGACCATTAGTATCAAAAGTTGGCAAATTTAAGATCGCAGTTATGTCGCTTCCAACTTCAAATATATGTCTTAAAAGATGGTCTTATTTAGGTAAGGATGCAAGAATCAAAGAATTTTATAACAATCAATAATAACATTAATATATATATATATATATATATATATTTAATTATAAAATAATATATGATTTCACTTAAAATTAAAAGATGAGTTATGACTTTTGTGGGAAAAAAAAAAAAAACTTTGACCAATAATTTTTTTTTTAATACTAGTAACAATTTTTTTGTTTTGCTTTTTAATTAAAATAATCTATAAGATTTTGAGGACAGGGAAGCAAAGTGATCACAAGATGTTCGCGTTTCGACCTACTCTACAATTGGTTCCTCCTGATTCACATAATTGACAAAAACCCTTTGTTTTAAAATTCAAAATAATCAAGATTTTGAGTTCAACCAAAGCGTAAAGTAATAGATTTTACCTAAATCTCAGAGGCACCAGTTTCGGCTGGGAACTGGGTATCTTACAAGAGCGAGCTACTTATTTAACAATAAAGTTTTTGGTTTACGGGGATGCTGGTGGTTGTTCATGCACTTAAGATTTATTAACTATAAGAAAAGACTGAGAGATTTTGATTTTGTTCTCTGATTTTTTAGGATGGATGGTGAGTTATATAGAACAAAAAAAGGGATGAGGTTGTAGATAATGCCACGTAGCATGTCCTGATTGGTTAAAATTTTTATCGAAATCTATCTTCAAGAATTCTAAATAGAAAGTGATACGTAGCGCAACCATATTCGTTAAAAATCTTATCAGAAATTTATCATCAACGATTCAAAACAATTAGTAACATGTGGTGCGACGGAATTGATTAAAAATTTATTCGAAAATCTATCCACAACAATTGTACTTTCAGAAAATGATACATGGTGTGACGATATCGATTAAAAATTATATTCGAAATTAAAAATAAAACTAATTTTTAGTATTTATAAAATAAAAAATACTAATATTTTGATACGAATTTCCTTATTTAATTTAGAGGCGGATGCACTTAAATAATTATTGTTCCTTTAAGGATATTGAGTTGCCTATTGTCCAAATAGGTCTTACAACAATGGAACTGTTGTTATTAAAGAGGGTTGAAAACCTAAGAGCAAGTCCACCCTAACAAATGAGTTGGGCAATAGCCCATTTTTCCCTCTAGCCGCCCAAAAATCCACTCCACCCTATCCAATTAGCTGGCCCAAAGTAGAGGCCAGCTTTGAGCCCCGCCTATAATGGATTGACCCATAAATCGGCCAACATGACGTCAGGCTGATGTCAACCATGTGAATTTTTTTTTTTTTTTTTTTGCGATTGGCGAATGGTAAACACGCACTTGTGGGCGTTCGTTCCCGACAGCGCGCAAAGGGGCCCTCGCTGCAGGCGCACTAATGGGACGCGAGACTTGGGCCAGCAATGGTCGTTGAATTTTCAACGACTAGTTTTCTGGACCGTTAGATTTCCAACTGTAAACAAAATTTAAATTTAAAATCTAACGGCTAGTGATGTGGCAAATTTGGACCGTTTGATTTCCAAATCAACGGTCCAAGTTTTTCGACCAAAAAAAAGAGGAAAATGTCAGAAATCTTACCGTTGGCCACATGTCCAATTTTGGGCTGTTGGATTAATTAGCAGTCCATATTAATTAACTTAATAAAAATTATTAAAAATACAAAACAAAAATAAAACAAAAATCCTATCTGAAATAAAAAATAAAATTATTTTTTTATTACTTTATAAAAATATAATATTTTTAATACAAATTGGCTAGGCAATTCAGTTAGGTACCTTTTAATACATGGGACGAGACACAACACAGTGGGACGATGTGTTCCGTCCCACGTTTGGTGCCCCAAAAAACCGTGGAACGCACTGTCCCACGAGACGAAATTTGGCTGAATTTTCGTTTTGTTTCCCCTCCTTGGAACGACTTGTTCCACATTCGTGGAACACAAAATTAAAACTTTTTAGGATAAAAATGCCCCTTATCTTTTTCAATATTTACCATCCAAATCATAAAACAAACCTTAACCATTCTCTGTGCCTGCCTCTCTTCCCGTAGCCTTCCTCCTCATCCTCTCCCGTAGCCGTTGACTACACCCAGCTAGCATGCAGCAGCACGAAGCCACTACTGTCGCGCTGCAGATTGACCCAAGTATGCGATTGATAGCTCATTGAATCTCAGTTTTTTACTTTAATCGATGAATCTTTTCTGATTCAATTTTTTTTGTGCTCGTTTTGTTTCATTGTTTTGCGTTTCAGTGGAAAGTTTTATGGGTTTTAATTAATTGGGTATTGTCAATCTTGCAGTTGTCTCACATTTCGTATGATAGAAGAATCTCATTTCTAGCTAACAGTGAAGTTTGTGATATATGTTAATCTATCTGTTATCTATATATTGGTGCAGATAACTGAATTTGTTAACTTGCATGCCTACAAGTTAGCATGCTGATTCTTGTATTGGAATCCCGGACTTCAAGGAGATGGCAAACAACCAAGAATTCCATTGCTAGTCAAAGTCCATTATGTTCCGCCATTGTTTTCGTCCTCACCATTGTTGCGAGAAATCGCAGCTCTGTCCGTCAAGCCACAGTCGAACTTGAACTCTTCAATGGCAGCCCACACCAATAATAGCAAACCATTTTTTAGCAGCTCCAACAAGTGTGCAGTGTTTGGGTTTAACTCTCAATAATGAAGAAGCCAAAGCTTGAGGCCCTTTTCAATGGTTACTACATGACGCCAGTGATAACATCAACATTAAGGGCTATAAAGACCACATGAGCGTCAAATTACAGATTCTTTGCCTTTGCAAGCAGCCGTCAACGAATACAAACACCACTAAACGTAGACATGAGGTACTAAGATCTTTGATTTACAAGTATAAAAATCGGAAGGCCGTGTGGCATTAGTTTTTCCATAGTTTCTTTGCCTGTTATATTGATGGCAAGGTGATCATGAATGATGCTTATTTGAATGAGATAAATGGTTGGGTCAGCATGTATGAGGTTGGCAAGTTTGTGATGGTTTTGAATGTGGACAAAGTGTTCAATGAAATAACTAAGAGACAAAATGAGGTTGGCAAATTTGTGATGGTTAGTAGTTGATGAGTGAAGCAAAGAATACTTGTATAAATAACAAGCACCTCTCTCTTTCTGTAATTCATTCATTGTTCAAGGAATACAATCTTTTATCATTCACTTTCTCTCTCTAAATTCTCTGCCATTGTTTTTCGTTTTGGTTATTCTGCAATCTCCAAAAGCTAATCATGGTATTGTTATAAAAGATGACGGAATTCATGGCATAACATATCTTCAACCATGTGCTAGTGTAAAAAATATATCATAAATAAGCATATATGTGTCCAAATATGAAGTAAAAAAAAAAAAAAAGTCCTGTCTCGTTCCACGCATAAACATTATACTAAACAACAGACGAACATGGGTAAGTTAGTCATTTAATCCTTTGGTTCCGTTCTGTCCAGCGCGTACCAAACGCAGAATGGAACAATCGTCCCCATTCCGTCCTGGGCGTACCAAACATAACACGGAACCTCCGTTCCGTCCCGTCTGCGTATCAAATGGTACCTTATGGATGAAGATCGACTTGGACAAGTGTTATTCATTACAGTCAATTACTATTTATTTGAGTGGGTTGAATTGACTCTTACTATTTAAAAAATTGACTCTTGACTAGGGAATTTTTAAAGGGAAATAGATCATCTCTTGATCTCTTCCTCCAAAGCCCACGAATCTAGTGATCCAGACTATTAAAATTTAATCTAACGGTTAAAAACAGAGAAATTAATAAAAAAATTTAAAAGTTATAATAATTTTTGACTATTTGATCAAAATTCAAAAACCGAGATTACTTAATCCGCAAGCTTTAAAGGAAGAGATCCGGAATTGATCTCTTTCCAAGGTCTAGCTAGAGCCGCTCCTTTTCTCTGAAACTGTACCACACTCAATTAGAATGCGACAAAATATCTCTTGTTTATTTAGTCCACATCCAGGCTGTTAAAATGTCAAAACTACCCCACCCATAGCCAACTTCTCTTAACAAGTACCGATGTCTTAGAAGGTAATCTCCGTTTGCAATAACTACCAAGGAACCAAAAAGAAAAGAAAAATAATGAACATAAAAAAGAAATATAGAACGACGACGGATAAACAGAACAATCATGAACAGATTTAAGACTTAAAATCTAACCACATAACAATGGTTAATTACAGTCAAACCGCTGATGATTCCAAATTTCGTTCATCAAAATATTAGGGCTAAAACTACGATTAGCATAATGCTAAACCAATCGAAGTCATGGAATCAGATGGCCAAGAAGGGATCTAAGTATTGGATTAAAAATGTTGCTCCTTTTCTCTCAAACCCCTAATATATATATATATATATATATACACTCGTCTATTTGCCCAAATGGAGGGCGTATGCACTTGCAGTGCCCGCTTCTCACTATTCAATTTAATTATTAATATTGGTGTCTCATACTTTGGGAAATATTCTAGAGTTTAGATTTCATCAAATGGGCATGAGTTAGTCAGATTAGATGGTTTTATGAGAAAATGGGGAACCCCTATATAGTACTCGGTAACTTAATACGAGGTTAAAAAAATACAGCATGTCACAACTTGCTTTAATTTGATTTAGTTTAAGTAATAATTTAATAATTAACTTATATGTCATTTAGTTTATTAAAATTTGTCTACAAATTTAATCTCACATATATAGTTTTGGGTATTGCTTGGAAGATTAAATTTGAAGACAAAATCTGTAAATTAAATGATGTGCGCCATTAAGAATGAACATACTTATCCACGTTTAAATAATAATCCAATCATCAACTTTTATATGATATATTTTACAAAACTTTAAATATAAATTTAGTCTTTATAACTTTACCCGTGTTTTTTTAACTCTTTCAAAATATCTGGTCAAAGAAGGTGGAGTTTTATTAATTGGCAATTTGTTGAGGAAAGACTGGCAGTGGGAAAGCAATCAAGATATAAAAGGTTAAAGCTTTATGGAGTCAACACCTGTCTTGTAAAAGGTTAAATCTGCTTTCTACTTTTTTTGGTCAGAAAAATCTGCTTTCTCTACTGAACTTACGTACAAAAATGACGAGGACGACATGCAAAAAATATTGCAAATGATAATGCAAGTGTTGTGTTGCAGCAAACAACCAGCTATATGCCCCGACGTATGAGATCGATCGATCGAGGATTGTTTGGTTTGAGTTTCTGAAGCTCCAACTACAATTCAATAGTCCAAAAAATATATAGGGTTGTTTGGCAGCCGTGCCATTTCACTCATTTCTTTTTATTTTTTATTTAATCAGTCAAATCTGCTCCCCACAAGTAACAGATCTAAATTGTTTGGTTTCAAGCATTAAATTTTACGTATTTCATGGTTATAAGTAACCGTCGTGTAAATTTTCGATTTGGGGTTTAATTATAGTTATTGGAGTGGAATGGAGTGGAGTTGCCAACTTCTATCGCACGTCTAACGCCTCGTGATCATATGTGAAAGCGGATGAAGGAAGACGGTAAACGAGTGGACAGAGAGACGGACATGTGGTTGAGAAGGCAAGTAGATGGGCCCCGCCGCAATGAATGCCGATGCATCCGTTCCGCACCATTATTTACGATTTCCTCCTCTTCTCTTCTCTTCTCCCCTTGTATTCTCCGTTTGGTTCAAATTCAATCATCCCGTACAAGTTAGGAGGAGCAACACAAAATAGTACTGCGTACTACTAGTCCCCGGATTAAGCTCACTGATTGAAGGGCACATGTCCTATCCCTTCCACTGTAATTATTCAGTCGGGACTATTCTGGGTGGAGGACTAGTTAGTATTTACCACCCCACCATCCCACCACCTCCTTCTTTGCTTCCCAGAGTTAATTAATTTTCACTTTTTTCTGGACAAGCAATTCATCATTCCTAACCACTCCACCCACCTCATTACAGTTGAACTGTTAAACTCCCACAGGCCCAGCTCTCTCTCTTTAGATTACATAATTACATAGATATTTATTATTTTGTGGGAATTTGGAAGTCCGTCGTCCGCCCGAGAGATTGCGAAAATGGCAGAGGAGGAGGTAGCGGGAGGGAGCGAAGTAGTAGTCTCTGCTCCTCCAACTCCAATTCGCCGCGTTCTTCTCATCTCCGCCGGTGCCAGTCACTCTGTTGCTCTTCTCTGTAAGATTTTATTACTAGTTGTTTGTTTGTTTCATAAATCCGAATTCTAATCCCCACCACCAAAAGCCAATCCTTCTGGTTGATTTGATTGCTTAATTTATATGCTAGCTAATTGCCGTTACTTCTTAACTTGTTCGGTGTCATCCTCCTGCAAATCATGGACAAGTAATGGTTTTGTCGGTAATGTGCAGCTGAAAATGTGTTTTGCTCCTGGGGACGAGGAGAGGATGGGCAGTTAGGCCATGGTGATGCCGAGGACCGACTTTTACCTACGCATTTGAGCGCACTGGACGGCCATGAAATAGCGTCTGTTACTTGTGGAGCTGATCATACAATTGCTTACTCCAACTCTCGTTCGGAAGTTTATAGTTGGGGATGGTTTGTTCTATATCTTCCAAGTTTGTGTTTTTTTCCAGTGCGTTCTTTTTGTGTTTGCCTGTTTTTAAAAACTTGGTATATAATGTATCGCACGCTATCTTCTGAAGATTACAATCATAACCGCAACGTTCTATAGGCGCCAGTGCTCATGCTTCCATTCCTGTTTGATTTCACACTTTTATTTTATTGATGTCGTTATTATTGATGTAAATATAAGAATATATTGTGTTAAGGTTTGAATAATTCTCATAGAGCAGTGAGATATGTCATGCGTCAATGAGAAAGATTATCGTTGTTTGGTTGTATTTGTAATAAGGGCATCATTCAGTTGAGTTATGTTATTGTTCGGCTTTTGTTTCCTTGCATTCTTATAGCTTCATAAGAAGTTAAGAATGAAGTCTTTTACTATTTTCCAGGGGTGACTTTGGGAGATTGGGTCATGGTAATTCTAGTGACTTGTTTACACCTCAGCCAATAAAAGCATTACATGGTATTAAGATAAGGCAAATTGCTTGCGGGGACAGTCATTGTTTGGCAGTGACGATGGAAGGTGAGGTGCAAAGGTTAGTTGTGCTTTCTAAAACCCTTTCTCGCTCTCCACCCTCTCTCAATTCTATTTTTAAAATTGTAACTTGCTTTCTAAGTTACAATGTCGCGTGCAATAGTTTTCTGTCATGGTATATCTCCTTTACGATATTCTTTTTTGTCCCGACGCCCTTGTCTTTCCCACACCTGTGATTCATGCGGGTTATACAAATATTGATCTAATGATTTGTTTTTGGTGCACATTTTGTTCAAGTTGGGGGCGGAATCAAAATGGTCAACTTGGTCTTGGTACCACAGAAGACTCTCTTGTGCCACAGAAAATTCAAGCGTTTCAGGTATTTTAGTTACATTGTTTCTGGTTTTTACACTTATAATTAAGTAAATTTAGGAGACACAGAACTTGGGCCCCTGAAGGTGTTCGTGTGCTTCAACTTTGAAGAAAGAATTGGGGTTCCCTTATTAGGGGTAACCCTTATTCCTAAGTTTTTTTTGGGAACTAGAGGTAGAAAAAGTGAGAAAAGATTGGATGGGTAGAAGGAAACTTTGATGTCAAGTAGGGGATATGATCTTAGAGAAAGGGCAGTGCTTTTGTACTCCTACTTTGTACTCTATTTCATGTCCTTGGTTCTGTTGAATTATCAAAGCATAAAAGTAAGGAGGAGGATCGCTAGTTTACAAAATAGAAGTGTGAAAATCGCCACTTTAGATAAATTGATGAGAGAGTTCTTATGAGAAGGGAGGAGATACCGTCTAATTAATTGTGACGTAGGGCAGAAAACAAAGTAAAATGGTACATAGCTTTACTGAGCAAAGCGTGTGTGGATATTCCACTGTTGACAGTGGGATATGTGATGCTTGATGGGTGAGATTCAAAAGTGGAAGAGGCCTTTTTCTCGCTCTCCTAAATTCATGTCAGTAATGACACCAAAAAATTTGATTCGAGGACAACATTTTGTATGGTTAATATGCTTCTAATTTTTGTTTTCCCCTTATTACTTTTTGTAACTTTATACAAAATTTAAACAACAAACTTTAGAAGTTATAGATTTAATGTCTCAGGGTCATCATATTTTCTTCAGTCCAATCCTTCAAAAAAAGATGCTGCATTCATCCTGATAATGCTTACCATTCCACTTTCCATTCGGGCTAGAAATCTGTGTGACCCTATTTTTGAGCTTTATAAAACGGCTTAGAAGATTGGTGTGCTTGTAAAATGCAGATTTTTTCATAGCTTCGTGGCTTAGAGGAGACTCAATAATTATTAGTTTCTTTAAAAACCACCCTAATCTTATTTATCTAACAAAAGTAAAGCTGAGAGAATCAACAATATTTTTCTCCATTTTATTTTCTCTGTGTTGGTCAAATTTTTTATGCGGGCAGCAAACTGAGTAGTTTATGGCAACTTACTCCAATTGCTGGAAGGATCATTTTTTCCAAGGCTTGAGTTTTGTAGACACTGATGTGTGATTGACATTCATGTCAACGGTGCAGAAAATTTTCAAAAATATTTAATAAGAAGACTTTGTCTGTGCTTCCGGCTTGACTGTGAGTCTGTGACTACTGATATAGATATTCAGCCTTCACGATCCCACACTTTTGATTTGTGGATTGCCTTCTCAGGGTCGAAAGTCGAAACCATGTTCTCATGTATCTGCATATTTTTTTCTGGGTATTTTACTACAATGTCTAGGGTATTTTACTACAATGTCTAGTGGTCTGACTTGGACTTCTATCAAGCCATCCAATTGGCCTGCATTGAATGGTTGGAATTTCTGTTCATTCTGGTGAAACTGGAAAGTTCTACTCTATGCTATTCTGTTTGTTGATTATGATTCTCTGACTTGTAAGAAGTAATTGGTTTATTTTTACGGGAATTTTACCCTCTTTTGTCTCCTGAAAATGTCAACGGTTGACGGAGAGAATCAACTGACTTTTCAAAAAATGAAGTGCCTTTGTTTTTTTTTGGGATGCTTTTAATCGTCAAGTTATACAACAATAACCAAGCCTTATCCCACTAAGTGGGGTCAGCTGGTTATGATTGGTTTTCTTTTAGTTTGTTTTCTTTTTGTTTTGTTTCAGAGTTGGTGATACACAATGGTGGTACTGTTCTTAGTTTGGCTTCATTCAGCTTTCAAGATCTTTAATAACCAGATCCATCCAGCATGTTGCTTCATTATTTTCTTTGACGACTCCCTCTATAACACTAATATTGGAATTATGCTGATCAAGATATATCAAGCCTTTGGGCTGAAGATGCCAATTGATCTGATTTGACATTATCTTCTTGAGAGATATGCTGAATCTCTTTTCAAACTTTTGATTGGCATCGGTTTTCTCATCCCACGTCACGCATCCGTTATTTGTTAACTGACAATTAGTAGGCAATCACTTTAGACTTTCAATTTTTTTCACTTTTAAATGTTAATCAAACCTCAGTCTGATCATCACTGCCTCATATTCTGGAGTATTCTTAAAAGCCCAAATGTCTAGTCGGGTTGCATATCGTAGTTTTGTTACTTTCAGGTTTAGGATCAGTGTTCTTGCACATTTTACTCTTAGATTGGTGACTTGTCAATATTGAGCTCCCATTGCTGTACTTTTTGTAGCACATGTTGGAACCTTGGGTTAGGTACTATTTGGATCCAAGTTAATTTTGCATAGAAATTGGTATTTTTTATGGTTGTGGATGACATGGGTGTTGGGGCTTTTAAGAAGGCAAATACTCTTCTGAGTGTGAGGTTTGACTAATTTTTGGATGTAAACAATAAAAAAAAATTTAAGACAAGGTGGAGAAGTAAATTTTGTAGGGGCAAGAATAAGATTTTCACATTCTTATGTGATTCACTGTTAAATAAATTAAGGGCTGTTCCTTTCTTGCTCGTAATCGTCCTTCAGTAATTGGGAGCTTTGATTGGATACCTCTGTCACCAATCTGTTGTAATTCAAGTTTATGTCATTTCGGTTTATTTTATCTTCCTACAAACTACTGTTTTGGCCTACCTCCCTGAAATGGTTATCCAATGAGTTTTTTCATATCTTGTTGCAGGGGTTATCTGTCAAAATGGTTGCTGCTGGTGCTGAACATACTGCAGCTGTCACAGAAGATGGGTCGCTCTATGGATGGGGCTGGGGCCGATATGGAAACTTGGGCCTAGGCGATAGGAACGATCGCATGGTTCCGGAGAGGGTTTCTATGGTTAATGTAAGTCTTAAGATCTGGTGCTGTTTATTTTATTCTGATTTTGGCCATCATTTATGATATCAAGTAAATGTGATCTGAAACCGAATATTGTTAACAGAAGGGTAAACTTCCATCTACCCCTTGAACCCCAACATCTCTAAGTAGGGTTTATGCTGTCTAAAATTAAGCAAAAGTGAAGGGAAGAAAAAGATGGAATTTGGAGATTTTGGGGGTTGGGCAAGTTCGTGAATAGTCAAAATTTGCCTCAAAAGTGAGACACGCGCCCATCATGTGATTATCTAACGGAATATTGGATGGCATTGTTAGAAATCTGACGGTAAGCCCTGCGTTGGGGTATTTTAGTATAGTTTATGACCTTAAGGTGCAAATAGAATTTGCACAATTTTGGGGACAATTTACCATCAGACAATGTAATAGCCCCCCAACAATGCATATTGTGTTCATTAGCTTGTTTTCCTTTCTTTCTGCATCTGTACTACGTTGAAATTACAGATGAGAATTGGATCTTTCAAAGTGGCGTTGTCTTGAAACTAAGTAATCGGGGAGGTTCATAAAGGATTAGAGATTAGGCTTTGGAAGAGAGATAATGTGGTGATTCAGCGTCCGTGCCAGGGCTCCATCTAATGGATGTGCTTTGTTGTCTAGAATTGTCAAAGCAGGCTCTGCTTTTATAGGCAACTGAAACACAAGTTGCCCCTTTAGCTGGAAAGCTATATGATTAGGGATGGTGTCAACGGGAAGTATTGTTCCAGACAGATTTCAACTGGAAACCGTGTTTTGGAAGGTGACAGCCTGCCTTTAAATATACCTGATCACTGTACTCTATGGTTCCATCAATGTGTTAAAAAGAGAAGGCGAAGCCAAGGCAATCCATGGATAGCCTCGCCTCACGGCACTTGAAATTATTATAATACTTTAATATACATAAGTATATAAAAAATACAATAAACTAATAGAAACCAAGTTAGAAACATAAAATTAGCATGAATTCTCAATTTTTCATAAACCTCAATGGTGAGAAACCCTAACCTTAAATTTAAAACTAAACATTTGTTGTAAACTTGTGGGAAATTGACGGGTGAGATTGGAGATTAGCAGCGTCGGCTTGAGTCTGGGAATTTTGAAGTAAAGAAAGGTGGGAGAAGACAAAAGAGTTTTGAGTTTTATAAAAACCCTGCCACAAAATAACGTCATTTTGGGTTTGGGCTGTTTAAAAAAGAAGAATTAAAGCGCCTAGGTGGTGCCTCGGCAATGCCTCAGGCTCACCTCCCAAACCCCTAGGCTAGTCTATAGCTCACTCTCGCTTGGCAGAGGCATTTTCTTCATATCCCTGTCCAAAATAAATGCATAGGCTAGTCTCAATATAGTTTTTTTAAAACGTTGGGTTCCATATAGCATCCTTAAGTGAATGGCTTACCCAAGAATAGTTTACTGATATAACTATTATTCTTAAGGGATCTGCTTATCAAAAAGAATAGAACCTTGAGGGTTTATGAGGTTTATTTTGAATTTATGCTACAATAGAGGAACCAAAAGATATGCTTGAGCCTATCACTTTTATGAGGTGGCAGACAATTGGTGAAATCTATGTGAATTGAAAATATGAGAGAGGAGCTCAGTTTTTTGGTACAAAGTAAACAATTTAGACAGTTAATGGCCTCATTATCAAATGTTTAGGTTTTTGTTTTTAGTTTTCCCTTTCTAATTTAACAAGGGGAAACATTCAGGAGAAAGGGAATCTGATAGTGGGGAAAATAGAAACAAGGGAGAATAGATGGAACTTAATTTAACACAAAAAAAAAAAAAAAAAAAAAAAAAAAAAACTATTTAAATTGTGTAGTAATCTCACAGCTGTTTAGGTCACAGACATTTTATCTTTCCCATTCACATCCATCATCCTTATCTCTCTCCCCTCATTTTTCTTCTCTATCTTTAAGCAAAAACCAAAACGAAAATATTACCAAGTGTACCATAATAATTCATTTTTAGGTGTTATGGGATGTGATGATATATATCTGCACCCTCACAGGTTGTAGTTGGAGGCTTTTATTTAGTATTTCTTACAAAACTCTAATAACGCGACACGTGAAAACTCCTCTCATCAAACCATAGGGGTATATTTATGCTAGATTCTTATATTATAAGGTTGATATTTGCAAATGTCCTACTTTCATTCAAATCTACTTGGTTAAAATCCCTCTATTGCCTTTGCTTTCCCAATTGCTTAACAGATCAATTTGTGACTTCTAAAAATGCAGAGTGAGAAGATGGTTATGGTTGCGTGTGGGTGGAGGCACACGATATCTGTTTCCTCATCGGGTCGATTGTACACATATGGTTGGAGCAAATATGGTCAGCTAGGGCATGGGGATTTTGAGGACCACCTTGTTCCTCACAAGCTAGAAGCCTTGAGTGACAAATTTATTTGTGAGGTGATCTCTTAGCTTTTAGACTCTGATATAATGCTTCATTGATTTGTATTAAGATACAAGCAACTTTGGTGCTAGTTTTGAGTTAAGTTTCCTGCCTTGTCTTTTGTTAATTTGGTATTATTGTTTTCTCATTCCCTTGTGGCATCTGCGGTTGTCACGTATGGTATCAGAGCTCTTATATCATGAGGTCTTGAGCTTGAAATCTATCTTCTCTACACCTGTATTATTTGTTAAATTGCAACTACATGGGATTGATCTGTCTTTGTTGGCCCATTCCCTAACTGCTCAAGATTTTTAGGGTCCAAAGATTGTCTAATAGTCAATCTAACAAATCCGGTATTACTAAAAGCTATCCCATAATACTTTAACAAAAAACAAAAAACCTACTGGAAGATGTGTCCAGATGATTTCCAGCTCATTCAGACGAGTCGAATTGTCTTGCGGACATGGGTGAAAGTTAATTCTGCAGGATGCTGCTCTAAAATTAGACAATTCTTCAATATTCTAGTTTCTCCAGAAATAGGTATTTAGTCCATTTCCCACAAGAAGATACGTTTGTTTTTTGGTTTTTGAAGGTGCATAGGTCTATGAGCTACTAACGGGAAGTATAAACCATTCGGTCCATTTCCCACAAGAACATACTTTGCAGCTGGTTTAGCTGGCATCTTCATTAAAGATATTCCTTAATGAGACTTCTTGCTGGTTTGTATCACAATCTAGCAGTATACCATGTTGTTTTCAGATCAAGAGATCTGAACATGCCATTCAACATTATGAACCGTTTATAAATTAGAAAGTTGAAACATTTCCAAGGTCCTTGTAGGGAATAGGCTATTGGGTGCATTGCCAAACATTATTCTCTTACTGATCGTTATCTTTTTGGTAGGGTCGAGCCTGACACGAGTCAACAACCCTTCTTGTTTTAGATTTATCACTAACTGATGAACTGGATAGCATAAACCCATTACTATGACATATATAGATGATCGAGGAGTTTCTATTCAATAATGTCAATACCTACCTTGGAGGTGGATAGATAGACACAAATAAGATGATGGAACAATCAAATGTATGAGTAAGTTAATGATACAATCGAATACGCTCCACATTCAAACAGTAACCTCTTCTTTGGGGGCCTGACCACTCCACAATAGTGCCCAACACATGCATCTCAAACTATATCTGTCCCTTGTGCATCTGCAGGGGATGAGGGTCACAATGTTTAGGTTCTACAACCATTGGCCACCTATTGTTCCTCGCTACCTAAAGAAAAACAAAGGCTAAAGCGGTAGACTTTGTGTGTGTGTGTGTCTCTGTTTGCACATAATTCTGAATGTGGATTAATTTCATTGAACTTGCTTCGGGAAATATATTTCCTCTTCTAGATTATGCACTGACTCATGCTAATAGACATATGATGCATTGTTAAGAGTAATTGGCGTTGGATAGGAATTCACTTGGATATGATAGAAGCAACTGTTGATTTCAGTCCTTTGTGTTAAAACTTTTTTGGCTTGTATCTTACCAGACATCTGGCGGTTGGAGGCATACCATGGCACTCACATCTGACGGAATACTCTATGGCTGGGGTTGGAATAAGGTTTCTGGTTTCTGTTCCCTTAATTTCACTTATAAAAAATTTTTCCTGGTTCATGAATAATTTTTCTTTTCCTTTCCCTTTTAAGCTTTTACTTTTCTGTCACTTCATCTTATTATCAAATAGCAAGTCAGTTCCCCATTTCCCTTCTGGTTACTTACCTTTTTCTATTTTGTGGACAGTTTGGACAAGTTGGAGCGGGTGACAACATTGATCACTGTTGTCCTGTGCAAGTTAAATTTCCTCATGAGCAGGTACCTTCTCATTTCTGTAATATTCTGTTTGGTGGAGATTATCTTCTTTCGACTTGTCATCTGGGAGATTTTTTTTGGTAATGAATCTAATGATCCATCTTGCATTGTGGCAGAAAGTAGTTCAAATATCTTGTGGATGGAGACACACACTTGCTGTTACTGAAAGACAAAATGTGTTCTCCTGGGGGAGAGGTACAAATGGACAGCTTGGGCATGGGGAATCTGTTGATCGGTAATTTTGATCTATTTATTTGAATTCCTCACCATATATCTGTTTAATATATGTTAGAATTTGGGATAATTTTTGCTCCACATTGGAGCTTAAGCTCTTGGGAACATTAGTAAAGCAACAATACATGGTGCTTATAGGTTTCTGAATCACCACATATAGCATCCAAAATTGGTTTACAAAATCATGAGTATCTTGACCAAATTGTACTCATTTAGCTTATTGATATTGTCGTTAATATAGGCCTGGTTATACGCAGTTTTAGCTTAATTAAGGCTGTTAGCTATTTAGGGGAATTTATTTCTTGGAATCATATGCAACTGGTGCACTCTCAATAAGATTGCTGTGTGTGTCTATAAAAAGAAAAAAAAATCATTATGGAATCCCAAAACTGATGATGTACAAACATTTTATACTGAAGGAATGTTCCAAAGATTATAGAGTCTTTGAGTGTTGATGGATCTACCGGGCAACAAATAGAATCTTCAAAAGTTGATCCATCTACAGGTGCGGTACTCCCTTCCTTGTGTGTCACATCCTCACTTGCAACCTCTCCTGTATAATATATTATGTATAAATATATTATGGTGACTTGAAAAGTTCGTTATTGATAGCTTTGGATTTTGTGTTTATTGTTCTGCTTCTTTTGTACAGGGAAAACTTGGGTATCACCATCGGAGAGATATGCAGTTGTTCCTGATGAAACTGTAAGTTCGCGTCTCATAAATGTTCAACATCCAAGTGGATTAGATAGATACATAGTTGCTGGCATATGGAGATTCAGATTACTTAGGCAATTAGGGAAAAAAACGTGTTTTCATCAGATTCTGATAGAATCTGATTCCTTAATCAACTGCGAAAGTTGGGCACTTGAAGACGATCAAATTATAGAGGTTCACCTCGTGGAAGTTTCTTAACTCAGAAACATATAGAAAATCAAGAAGGTTACTTTTTGCTAACCAAAGCCAGAAAGCTAAGGATACGACATGCAGCAGCTGAACCACTTTCCAACAAAACCGAAAATATCGAATTCTGTTAGTTTTCAATTTTTGGAAATGTGCTTAAGAAGTATACTATTAGAACATTTGATAAAGGAGTTATAACATTTTATGTAATTGCAAAGATAGGTTAACAACAAAGAAGTAACTGACAATGGCATGATTGTTTATGCAGGTTCGAGGGCAAGCATCTACTTCAGTCGGGGGGAATGGTAATGATGCAAGTGTTCCTGAAACCGACGTCAAACGCATACGGGTTTGACTTGACCGTCTTAGAGAACGTACGTGAGTCTGTGAAACGAATGAAGACACATGGATGACCTGCCCTACTGGCTTATAAATTCCCGAAATGCTGTAAGCGATCAAACCAGTCGACCGCATTAGTAACATGTACCCTCATCTCCTCTGGTTATAAATTACTGCACCTTTGGAAAGACAATGCATGTACTCCTCCTGTCTGATGTGTTATCTAGGCAGAATACCAAAATACCCTGGTGGGTTTAGCAGTATTTGTTTGAGAAGGGCATCGGCATCCTAATCTTATGGTCATTTTCTTCCACTCTCATATTGCTTTCCACTGTCGTATTGTTTGACAAGGGCATCGACATCCTAATCTTCGGCTGCTCTCACAAAAGGGTGGGATTAGTGAGGTCGGCTGGGGACGCCAAAATACAGGAGGTGTGTTTTGTTGAGAGCTGTCGGGATAGTACACGGTTGCCCGACTTTATATGCTATGCGTGTGGCTATTAAAATTTTCGTAAAGTGAAAATATAATTATGTTTGGATGAGGGAAATAAATTTAAGAAATTGAATAAAGTCAGAATTTATAAATTAACATACACCAATTCCCTTGTTTGGATTCATAAATATAGGAATTTAGAATGGAAAAAACACTTGGAATTTGAGACTCCAATTCCCGAGTTTAAATTTCATGTAAATATGTGTCATTATCCAATTTCTATGATTGAGAGCGTAAAAATAACAAATTCTTTATTCAATTTTATTGTTCTTTTAGATTAACCAAACAAGAAAATTTACAAATGCTAACAAATTCTTTATTCAATTTTATTGTTCTTTTAGATTAACCAAACAAGAAAATTTACAAATGCTAAAAAATAAAATCATGTCATTTCAATTTTCGTCATTTTAAAATTTCTTAGTAATTTTAAACTTCTTCATCCAAATATAGTGTAAATGGTTTGATCATTGAACTTTTTCTTAGTGACAACGTTCAAATGGTTTTTGATTGTTGAAGGCATTCTTCATATTTTTAGTGACTTTCAAATGATTTTTTTATCGTTGAAGACATTTTTCATATTTTGAGTGACTGTTTTTGGTACAAATTTGGTCAATAAATGTTTATTTTATTTGAAAGAAAAATGTTAAAAAGAGACAGGTGGGGAAAAAAAATGAGAAAGACTGATATGGTTCATTTGCTGTAAAGGAGAAAATGTTTATTTTATTATATTGCTCATAATTTTTATTTTCGCAATTTTTTTCTTTAATTTTGTTGATAGAGTTGGATGATTTTTTTCATCATCTTTTAGTTAACAAAGATGATTTTACTATTTTATTTTAATTTTGTTGAAACAAAGAAAATTCTATTAAATAGTTTAGATGAAAAATATAATAAAATCTATGTCACACGTCCATCTTTATAAACTCAACGTGAAATTGTAAACAAGAGCATATACCCATGTTGAGGAGTTCCAAAGTCCACAATATTAGATGCTAGTTCTAAAATATAATTCAACTAACTAGTATTTAATGATTCGACTTGATTCGGTCATGTTAATTTTAATTTTTGATTATTGTGTTATAAGTTAACATTTATTTTGGTCATTCCCTTGTTAAAATATTAAAAATATCCATGAAGTGAATAAATTAATAAAACTTTTAATTAAAAAAAAACTCAAAATTTATCCTAAAGTGATTTTCATGGTAAATCTCGCTCGTTAATAAATTAGGCTTAGATACAAAAATAAAAACATAAAAATTAATAATTCGTTTTGATTAAGGGATGTTGTTAGTATTATTCCTACCAAAAACAAAAAAATTCAGTACACAAACAGACCAAATACCATAGATTTCTTACCTTTAGAGGCATTCTCCAACTCCCGATGTTTTTTTATTATAGTAAAATTAATGAAAATGGTTTGAAAACTTTGAGTTTTAATGATAATGACAAAATAAAAGGTAAAATGAAAAGTATCAAAATTGACTTTTTAGTGTTAAAATATAATTTCTCGTTAAAATGAACAGTACCATGAATTTTTCGTTAAAGTTCTCTATTATTATCTCACCAACCAAAAATAGCCACCCAAGTCTTCCTTATATCTCATCCTGTTAACACCATCTCCACCACCACCCAAGGCGGAGGAGGAAGGAAAGAAAAATTCAAATAAACAAAGAGAAAGATTCAAAACTCAAAAAGAAAAAAGAAAAAAAAATAAACATGTAAAAAATGCAGATCAGATACCTGTTCTACCCTCCTCCCTCACCTCATCTCTCTCTCAAAGTTTTACACCCTCAGATCCCCAACACCCCCCTTCCTCTTCTGCAACGAGATCACCTCCTTTAACTTTTCATATAATTCCACATCTACCCTTTGAGAGAATTCAGAGATCCTTCCATTTGTTTTCGTACAGCCAAAAACCAGTAATACAAGGGGGAGGAAGGAGAGAGAGGGAGACCCAGAAAGCCCAATCGCCATGAACGACTTCGAGGGTCTCTTGGCCTCCGATTTCGGCTTCAAGCCCTCCGGCAAATCGGCGCCAATGTCTGCTTCATCTGCTAATTCTTCTTCAAAGCCCTCAAATTTTGATCTCGGATCTACTGGGACCTCCCGATCAGCTCGCGCCACCAATTCCTTTAGTGGGTCAATCGCTGACGATCGCGATTCGATCTTCGGATCCTCTAAAGGTCAAGACTTTGGCAATATCTTAGGCGGGTCGGCGCGGTATTCCGGTAAATTGGAGAGCCGCGGCGAGGAGGCGGCTTTCAACTTCGATTCAATGTTTGGTGGGTCTGCTGATTCGGTTCCAAAGTCATCGTCGACGAATTCGGGGCCCGTTTATGATAAACCCGTTTACGACGACGACATTTTCGTTGGCGTTCCGGGTCTGAAGAGCACGGCTGCAAAAGTTAAATACGAGGACATTTTCTCGTCGGTGACGTCGCCGCCGTCCAAAGGGAGTAGTAGAACCAGTGGGTTTGATGACATTCTCGGCGGGTTTGGCAAGGCTGAGCCCCAATTGAAAAGCTCAGGCACCAGAGGATCGGATAAAGTGGAGAAGGGCCTGCCCGGCTTCGATGATTTGCTACCTGGGTTTGGAGGTGGTAATGCTCCTAGTGAAAGGTATTGGTGTTTGCCATCACTAATGTATATGTATGTGTTGTGCTTTTATGCTTAGGGAACACGTTAATTTCTTGTTTGATCAGGCATAAGTAGTTCAAATTAGATCAATTGTGTGAGACGATTTATGCATTGTCTAAAATTTTGGTAAATTGTCTGTTGGATATGTACCCGAAAACGGGTTAAGCACAGAATATTGTATGATCAACAATTTGGATCGATTTGCATTACCCACATTAGGATCAACATGCACGTTGAGTTTGAAAGTCTGTACTCATAATATGGACGGTGATTGATAAATGCTAAATTTTCTGTATTAGGCTTGCACTGTATTTTGTGTTGAATGGGCATTCATTTCCAAGTCCTGATGAATGATAGTGATAGATCAAGCTATGCTTCACTTTTAGTGGGTGACATTGGATTGGTTGAATGGAGATATGGACATTGGAAGATCATTTATGGTCTGATACTCATGTTGTGTTTTGGACATGCTGTACATTCATTTTACATAAGCTAAGGTTTCAGATTTTGGTTCCGCAATGTTGTGTTTTGGTTGCCTTGAACTGTGTAGAGTGAAAATAAGGCACAAACTCAGCCGCATAAGGAGGAAAAGAAGCTCTATAGATGAAAGTGCAATCCTATTTCTTTAAATTCATTGTCATATTGTACTATGAAGGGAAATGATGCATGATCCCCTTTGATTCACAAAAAAAATTGGGTATAGTTTTTCAAACTAGAGATAAGGAGAACGCTCAGTTATTTGTGACCCGTTATTCTTTTTCCTGTCACAACTGTGTCCAGTTATTTAAACAATAATCAACCTTATGAATTGATAAGATTAACAATCTGGAAAGACAAAATTTCCTTATATATGCGAATTGATTCATATAGTATTTGAGCTTATGCATATATTATTTCATAGGGAAGAGCACTGATTAACATTCAGTTAATTAAAAAAAATTTTAAATTAAAAGTTTCAGCCAAGCTTGACCTTATATTAGCATGAATGCGTCATGCACTTTTTAACTGACTAATTTTGGGTAATTTCATGATCTTTCACTGTTGATTTTTTTTCTTGGGTAGACGAGATGTATGCAGTCAAATTGATGTTGATTCATTTTTTACTTTCAGTGTTGTGATTTATATTTAAATTTATCAACCACTTTTAGCTGTGTTGCTTCCTGTGTTAATGCAATGGCATGTTCATGTTCATTTCAAGTAAAAATCTTGTTACATTTATGCATCTGTACTGTCTTTTCTTGAATCAGATCAACCTCAGAGGCCAGTTGGCCCCATGAAACGACTGCCAATGATGTGTCTAAAACAAACTCCAATGTGATGGAAGATCCTTTTGTAGTATCAGGGCAGTATAGTGACCCTTTGGAAGAAATAGGTAGACTTTCGAAATCAGGAAGCTCGAAGGTTGATAGTCCATCTGTTGATACTGGGCGAGCATTTGACGATATTGATCCCTTTGATGGCCTTGGAAAGTCAGTCCCAACATCTTTATCGGGAAGAAATTACAGGGGACATGATAGTGTCAATTTAAGGGCAGATACAAGCACAAATAACAGCAGAGCTTCAACTGGTAAAGAATCAACTGAGAAGCCTTCTGTGAGAAGTCCAGATAACCAGTCTCAAAAGAAGGCCCCTGTTGGAAATCATTGGGATTCTCATCAGACCTTGTTTGATATGCCTACAGTTTCAAGCGATTCTCACAGATCATCTGGTCAAAATATGTCTCCACCTTCCTATGTAAATGCTAGTCCTAAGGAAACAAATGTACAAGTGGATAGGTCTCCAAGATCTGAAGAAAACATGGATTCATTGGATAATGTATGGCTCACTGTATCAGAGATCCCTCTAATGACTCAGCCCACTAGTGCTCCACCACCGTCAAGACCTCCTCCTCCAAGACCAGTGCAAGTTTCAAAGGCAAGAATGGGTTCCCCTGCTTCCACAAATGCAAGAAAGAAGGCTACCGAATCTTCTACACAGTTCTTTCAGGCTCCGAAGTCAGCCCCTGCTGCAGCGAGAGGCTTGGGTGACTCTCCAATTGATGAACTTGAGGATTTTGCCAGGGGTAAGAACCAAACTAACTTTTCTGAACACGCTAATGGCCTTGCTGGTGAAGAATTGGAGATGAATTCAGTTGCTGCTGCCATGAAAGAGGCTATGGATAAAGCTGAGGCTAAATTCAGACATGCCAAGGAAGTGAGAGAGAGGGGAAGTACAAAGGCTGCTAGGAGTAAAGAAGCACAGATGGAAAGGGATGAGAAAGTTATGCAAGAAAAACAGGAGAGGTTTGACAGCGAACATCTGCAGAGGGAAGGTGAAGAGGAAGATATGGAACAGAGTAGAGTGGAGAAAGAGAAGGAAATTGAGAGGGCGTGGGAAGAGAAAGAGAGAGAACAAAGGAGGCTTGAAAAGGAAAGGGAGAGAACCAGAGAAATGGAGAGGGAAAGGGGTATGGCCAGACAAGCTGTGGAAAGGGCTACTAGGGAAGCACGAGAGAGAGCAGCTAATGAAGCTCGCATGAAAGCTGAAAGGGCTAAAGCAGAGAGAGCTGCTGTAGACAAGGCAACTGCTGAAGCTAGAGAACGGGCTGAAAGGGCTGCTGTTCAGAGAGCTCAAAGTGAAGCTCGAGAAAGAGCTGCAGCAGAGGCAAAGGAAAGAGCAGAAAAGGCTGCTGCAGAAGCCAGAGAAAGAGCAAATGCAGAAGCAAAGGAGAGGGAAGCAAAAGAAAGAGCTGCTGCAGCTAGGGCTGGAGCTGAAGCACGAACTAGAGCTGAACGTGCTGCAGTAGAAAGGGCTGCTGCAGAGGCTCGAGAAAGGGCTGCTGCAGAGGCTCGCGAAAGAGCTGCTGCTGCAGCAAGGGCGAACCAGCAAAGGAGTGATAATGATCTCGAGCACTTTTTCAGCATGGGGCGAGCTAGCAGTGCACCACGACCTAGGGCTAACTCATCGGTAAGGACAATATTGCAAAATTCTTCTTCATTTGCATTTGAAAATCATGTTTTGACTAGTGGCTGTATATTTTCAGGATCCATTTCAGAATAGGCAAGAACCTGAAGTGCCAAAGGCATCAACCACTACTTCCTCAAACATAAGGAAAGCAAATTCAACCACAAATATTGTTGATGATCTTTCAGCAATTTTTGGAGGTAATTTGGAACTCGTAGTTCAGTTCAGTTATTTGATTGTAAATACTCTTGTGTTTCTTTGTAAAATGTTGCTTCTGCTTAACTTTCCTAATTTTTGTGAAAAGGTGCTCCATCTTCTGGAGGAGAGTTCCAGGAAGTTGAAGGAGAGACTGAAGAAAGGCGAAGAGCCAGGTTGGAACGACACCAAAGGACCCAGGAGCGTACGGTATGTGGTTTCTTCATTAGATTTACATATTTTTTGTTCCCTTAAATAAATTTGGAAAAGATACATGTTCCTCCCGGCCCCTTATGTTGAGGGATTTTCCAAATAACCCAGTTTGAAGGACACCTTGTGGGACCCTGTCTGAATTATATTTCAGTGATTCAAACCATCTATTTCTTAGTTCATTATTTGAAGGTCATCCTTGCAAAAACTTAAACACAGTGGAAACAAATAAGACATCCAATTGTAGACTTGTAGTGAAGAATAGAGGAACACGGTATTTTCAAGAAAATACTAAAATAACAAACATTTAACTGAGTGGTAAATAGTTTTGGATTTGGAGTGATTTTGCAAGGATGATCTTTGGGAAAAGACCTAAAAGCTTGACGGTTTGGATTGTTGTATACATTGTGAATGTCACTTTATGTTCCTCAGATCTGAACGAATTTATATAATGCACACACATGTCTCTGCTATGTTTAACTTTATTATCATTTCTGAGAAGTTTGGATTGTTGTCTTTGATTTTCAGTTGAAAGCACTTGCTGAAAAGAATGAGAGGGACCTTCAAGCCCAAAGAGACCAAGCGGAGAGAACTGTAATTCTATCTTCCATTCTTCCAATGTGTTCTATGTGTTGAATCTTTCTGTTTAATTGGATGTATAGACTAAGGTTTGCATGTAATATGGGTTTAGGCATGTTGTTATTGACCTAGAGTTGATCCAATCTAAGGTTGTGCTAGGTTGTCTTTCCTGTCTTTTACTTTCTAATACTGAGTTGAATGACCAAAAACAATGAACAAAAAGAAAAAAAACGTAAAAATTCCATTATAGTTTGGAATCAAATTCAGTTATTCTCTTTAGTCTAGAATTCTGCAGTATTACTAAGATAATCTTCTTTGTCAATTTAGAAGCAATAATAAGACTAATATATTGTTAAAACTTCCAAACAAATCTTAAACAATTTTAATAAATAGGGATGATTGTGGTAAGAAGCATAAAGGGGAAAAGACTATTAACAAATCTTAAACCAACTCAGTTCTTCTCCTACATGCACATGCTCACGAACTATTACCGTCTTATATAAAGAACTATATTCACATGCGATTTGTGTACATATAATTATGTGTGTGTGAGTTTACGTGAGTTTACCAACCAAAGATCTAAATATTTTGGCATTGTTTTCATAAGAGGTCAACGTAAAGTTGTTCTCATTTTGTAGATATAGAACTCAATTTCTTACCTTCTAATTTTGTGTGCCACAAAGTTACATCTGTGATTAATATTGTCTAGGAAGCTAGTGTTGTCACTTATAAGTGTGATTTTATAATTCTTGAACTGGCATAGTACTTTTGCTTGTCATCAATTTTTGTATGTATGTGTATGTTTACTTTTATTTGCACGCTGTTTATTTCTCTTTATGCCTTAGCTGTACTGAAGCTCATATGAAGTTGTAGAGTTGTCGCTGATGGTTTATTCTTGTATATGTCTTCAGAGGATTGCTGAAACACTAGATGTTGAGATCAAGCGTTGGGCTGCAGGGAAAGAGGGGAACTTGCGTGCTTTGCTATCGACCATGCAATATGTATGTTGGAATAATATTTTGCCATCCTTATGCTCCACATTATGACAATTTTTTTTTTTTTTTTTTTTTTTTTTTCTTTCTTTTAAACGTGTTGAGGTTTAGAGTGCATCGGGGTTTGGAGTTGTGAAATCATTCTTTATGGAACAATGGTTTCTGTGGTGGGTTATGACTTATGAGGAGGCTTGTAGGTTAATCGATGGCCAAATTGGTGAAGTCCTACTAGAGAGTGTTCAAGAGGTTTCAAGGCATGTGCTTGGAGGTTTGAGAGAACGCTCATTAGATTTTTGTTTGTTTGTTTGCATGTTGGTGTTCTTGTCTGCATATGGCAGTTAGAGAGGGAGGCTTAGCAGAATGCCAAATCAGTTTTAAGTTGTTTAATTGTCAATTTTACTCCCATGAGCATATATAAAACCTGGTTTTTTTTTATTTTTTTATTTTTTTAATTGTGCTAAATTACTTGATAGCGTTGGATGTACTTTGAATATTGAATGGTTCCACAGTTTGTAACTTGTGCTGCTTATACTGACCCGAATTATTGAATGACCATCAGGTGCTCTGGCCTGAGTGTGGTTGGCAGCCAGTTTCTTTAACGGATATGATTACTGCTGCCTCAGTTAAGAAAGTATATAGGAAGGCAACTTTGTGCATTCATCCTGATAAGGTACAACAGAAGGGTGCGAATCTTCAACAGAAGTATATAGCCGAGAAAGTGTTTGATCTTCTTAAGGTATATGACATTTTTATAAATGAAGCCGTATTCTAGAAAATCTGTTTGTCGTTCTCCCATAACAGTTGGTTTTATTTCTGATTCGGTTACTTGATTTAACATTAGTATTATTATACAAGCCTATTTTGGTGTACAAGCTTTCTGAAATTGCACTCCTGGAATTATGGCACCATGTAGGAAGCTTGGAACAAGTTCAATTCAGAGGAGCTTTTTTGAAATCGTCAAGTGATTCTTCTGCTTCGAGTTACGTAATTTGGCAACCAAATCATTTGTCACATGGGAAGAAGAATATCCGCTTATTTTCCAGAAGAAAGACTTATCATCACTGATGGTGGAATTTTGATTGAATTTGAAAATATATCGAGAGAGGCTTCCGTTGGCCGCCAAGATGCCTGGTCTGTATTCTCTTATATTTCCCTTTTCTTTGTTCCCCTTGGCCTCTTGTAATTGTTTGTGTAGGGTATTCAGGGGTCATAGGGTTTTCGAAAGATCGGTTTCTGGGAAAGGCTGGTTGATGTACAATACCATATTGTGGTATTGCACTCATCTTTGTTCAGGGGTTCATTTGATATTTTTAGGTGGGTGGGTGGGGGGTGAGATTTTGCCCTTTATATTTTTGTATTTGTTTGTGATATGGCACATTCTGTTGAATATATATACCATTATTTGTATTGACAACAAAGCTATTCGTATGTGAATGCATGATTGAGGTCTGAGTTTGATTTTTCGAAATAGCTTTCTTTCGGTATTAACAGATAATTCGGAAAAGCTCAAGTAGCAAAACTTGCTTTCCCTTGGGAATTTATTTGAGAAAAACTTGTGGTTAATTTACTTTTATCTAGGTTTTCATTCCAACCCTAGATAAAAAGGCGTTGATGTCCCTCAATATTTTCATCAAACCTAAATTTTCTAATTAGTTCATCGGGATGGCAGAAGAGCATCGAAGCCCTTCATCTGAGGCCCCCGACGTCTCAGCCGTCTCGGATGCTTGTACTCCACCACCGAAAAAAGATGGTCCTCATGATCACCTTGTTCAACCCTCTAAACTCGGTTTCATCATCGAACTCTAGCTTAGAGCCATCTCTACTCACTCAGGGAGACAGAGACGAGAACCCGGGGGGTGGTGGTGGTGGTGGTGATGGCAAAAAAAATCCAAACCTAGGGTTTTCACATGCAAATTTTGCAAGAGAGACTCCTCTATTTCCCAAGCATTGAGATTTGAAAGGGCATTTGTGGGGGTGTTTTGGACATTACATCTCTCGGGGTTAGGGTGGAATCCACGATTCACAAGCTTCTTTTCCTGGTCCCCCTCATCCTCCGGTGGAATATGCTTTCAGGAACCAGTAGTGCAAATTTGGTGGTTCTAATTTCTAATCGACAGGTCAACCATTGGTGACCTGCCCCGCCAGAGCCTCGGAAATCCGATATTGATATTGGTGCTGCTGCCTGCTGGAATCAATTGGTCTCTTACGCTTTGAATTAGTTTCTCGCTTGTTGTTCTATTTTATTTGTGTAGTATAGTATAGTGTTGTATTCAAGTTCGATTACTCGACACTCATCTGAAGACCGATCAGATGAAATTCATATCATTTCCAATTCCACTCTCGCCATTTAGGTCGAGTTATTAAGGTGTCCAATCACCACTTACGGAGGAACCACAACAAAAACTCACCTAAACGGAAACGTACATCTGACGGATATAGTGTTTTCCTGCAGTATTACTAATCTAAGAAATATCCCTCCTTAACCCCAAAAAAAAGGAAGAAAGAACGTCCTACCAGACAGTTTATCACTTCATTGCATGGGAATGCAAGGAAAATTTTAAATTTCTAAAACAGTTTTATCACCCAATCATCGGCGATGCGGACATTCGGCTTGCGGATGGTTGTTGCAGTTGGGCCTTTCTTTGAATGAAGGAGAAGCGGGCCCAGTTCAATTTCGGCCTTCTGGTTTGCGGGTTCAATTAGGGCACTTTTCTGCCCAGTGGAGAGTCCTTGCAGAATAATCCTCTCAATAACACATTCAGAAGAAAACTGGTTTTGGCCAGGGGCAGCGGGTGCCATATTAACAGATGTGAGCTTCCCATCTGAGAATACAAAACGACGATGGATGTAGGCCCCTTCCTGAAATCCAAAGCTTCTACCATCGTCGACATAAAGTTCACCTTCAGCTGCTTGTGAACTATTAAGTGCTATCACCTGCACCGTGTACAAAAAAATTACAACCATCCACTCTACTGCATACGCTTTTCATGCTACAAAGAGAAGTTCACTTAAAAAGGTAATACAAAACAAAAAGGTACTACAGAAAGAAACTACAACAGTGTTCAACTTCACAGTTAAATGGTATGCAAGTGTTGATCTAAAGTGTACGTATTTCAATCTACAATCGTATTTCAATTAAAACATATAAACAAATTGGCATGGGCTGGAAATGTGTGCAAAAATGTGCATTTCTATTGACCATGACTAGGACGCATACAGAAATAACCCCCAATCTTAAAAGCCACACCCTCTAGAATTTCTTGCTAAATTGTTCATCCCAGACGTATGGGTAGGAACTATTTCATCAACATGATGAAGTTCAACTATGTTCTCAACATGATGAAGTTTGCGGAAACACTAAAAACTGAGGATCTTCTTTGATGTTTACCTAAGAGACTGGGATTCAAGCAAGGATAGGAAATAGACAACCATTGAGCCCTCAAATGGATTTACATCTTTCATCACTGGATATTTTTATATCAAAGATGCAGAAATCCTTGTTCTAACTTCATACAAAAGCTTATCTATTCTAATCAAATATCCTTAACTTTAAAGTCAAAAACATACCAGAGTGTATGGATCATTCACCATCTGTGTGGAACTTCGACGAAACCGGTCTTTCCTCGGTATGATGGTTCCAGCCCTTTGGAAAGCAGGAATACTTTCTTCATTAACGTCCAACTTATAGGTTTTACCACCCTTGTATGCGACTCCAGTTTTTGTGTCATACCATAATTCCTTCCCAGGCAAATACACTGAAGCATGTCTTGCATGCTAGTACAACAGAGTAAAATAATGCCAACAGTATCAAAAGTGGAGAACGCAAAAACAGATAGACGGGAAGAAAGCTAAATGAATGAGTAATATCAGCCTCTATACTACCTCTGTATAAATCCCTTGCACCAGAAGACTGCATCCAATCATGAAAGCCTCATCATTGCTGAAAGTAGCTTCTTCAGAAGGGAACTCCATCCATAATGGACGAATAACTGGAACACCAGTTGTGTTTGCCTCTCTAAATAATGTGTAGAAATATGGAAGCAACATGTAACGAGTGTGTATGGCCTCCCTAATACGTTCAGTATTTTTTTCCCTGTAATCAAGGTAAAGACCATCGAGTGATTTAAGTGATGAACATGGTAATATCCTATACCAGCAATGTTCCTATCAAATTTTCAATCAGATAGAAACACGTTTCAGTTTTTCATTGAGCAGGTTATGATTCCTGTGACATTTCAAGCAATAATAATATCATATTTCTAGGCATTAAAATGTTCACAAGGAACATGACCAAGCAAGCAATCTGATAATATAAAATGATGACAATCATGTCTACTCCAAAGTCCAAACTTTACGCTATGTTGTTTAATATCCCTCATGCAGCATCAACAGGTCATATTGCATAAGTATCACGGCGCTGTTCATTTAAAGGCACTTAACCATCATAGAATTCATGCCCACCAAAAGTACTACAAATATTCCATTTCATTTCTTTCAAAGAGAAATTAAATCACTATAAGTTGGCCTATGTCTGAATTAGATAGTACGATATTCACTTGATAGAGAACATTCAAAAATGGCAAAAATCATCTTATAGAGGGGAACTCCTACCCAAATAACCATGGTTCTCGCCTTTTGGTGTCATGATGGGCATGGGCTCTGAAAAATGGATAGTATGCTCCTAACTGATACCAACGAACTAACAACTCAGGTTCTGGATTGCCAAAGAAACCACCAACATCAGCACCTGTAACAACATTACAGCCATGAGCACCAGTTGAAAAAGAAACTTTGTGTTAATATGAAAATATTGCTTTTGATACCTGAGAATGAGATCCCAGTAAGACCAAGCGTCAAAACCATTGGAACTGAAACCCTAAGGTGATCCCAATCAGCTGAATTATCTCCTGTCCATATTGCTCCATGCCTTTGACTTCCAGCAAATACTGCTCTCGATAAAACAAAAGGTCTATCCCTTCCATCACCTCGCTTCACAAGCCCATCTGCTGTGGCCATGTGAAAGTAGTACCCATAGGCATTATGTAACTCTCGATGTTCTACACCTTCGACATGTAAAGCATCTCTAGGCATTGTAACCTGGTCATGGTCAACAATCATGAGATGCTTAGCTGGTATACTAGAAATTAAAATTAACGAAAAAGAGGGGCTAACCAAACAAGTCATAAACACTCAGTAATCACAATTTCCTATGGTCCTCTAATGCAGCATCAGCAAAAAATGAAAAATTGAGAGTGTTTCTCTAATCCTTTCAGGTTGATTTCATTCTTAGTCAGTCACATATTGTATCACTAATAGTTCACTAATAGTTCCTAAACGACCTAAAGCCCATCCTTTTATTGACAATGGACCAAGACATAAAATAAGCAATACAGGACTATAAACTCCAAAATCCACAGTAAGTGATTCCCAGGGAGTTTAAGAACTTAAGTTGTACTGGCGTGTGACTCGGAAAAATTATTGAGCTGATTTCAAGCTTTAGAGACTGCATTTAGGCTAGTCTAAAAAGGAGTTTAGTACGCTTGTTTGTTTTCAACCAATAGGCCAAAGTTAATTCGCCGAGTTAGACATACAGTTATCAGTTCCAAACCAGTAGAAGCCACAAAGTTAATCCTAAATCCATTGCAAATTTAGACATCATAACTAATATAGAAGACAGTATTGGTAAGAAATCTTGAGTGTAATTCACCTAAATTAAGCATACATTTGAAGAGAAGGTTTACAAGTAAGGAAAAGAAATCAAAGTTAAATTCATTTGTATGTTCCGGATTTTCAGTTTGTGCTACGACCAACTAAAAAATTCCATCTTCTCAGCACCTCAAATTTGACCAACTTCCCCCTATTATTCTCAAGCAGCAGTATTATTAAAGTATTTGCCTGCTCAAACTAGGCTAGTACAGGGATATGGTTGAGTCATAACTATAGAACTTGATGCCTGTAAACCAAAATGCCCACCTCATCCTTGCTCGAATAATTTGAATACTAAAAAGTTTTCTATTCTAATATTATATTTCAATAAACTAGTCTATAAGGAAACATTGTACATTCGATGGGAAATATTAACCACAAAGAAATTCCACAAAAGATATCAATGCTGCAACAAACATAATATGTAAGAACTAGAGACCAAGAATGCAGTGAGAGATTCCAAGCGAATACAAAAGACACAAAATGTCGCTATGGCAATAAACCTGATTCCTTACACAATTCCACTTCCTTAATGTAATCATATATTTGTTCGTGATGCTACTGCAACAATTTTTTTTATTTTTTATTGTGACTGAACTTAATAAATGTGCCTTATCATTCTGATCTTCCACATTTTCCTACTCATAGGTTAGAGATGATACATGTTTGTACAGACAAATGATGATTATCTGTACATAAAATCAACCTACTATACTTGGACAAAACTGAACTAATTCACTCATGAAAAAAATACGTAATAAGTAATTGGATGTGTCTTAACCACCTTTCCTCATTGAAATAATAATAAAATCGTAAATACAAAAGAAAAGTTCTTGGCTCAAATTTTTCCTTGAATAACAATAAAGAATATTAAATAATAAGGCATAAATATATAACTAAAAAGAAATCAAATCTCAATAAAAAGCATGGTACAGTGGCAATTAAGTAACTTACCTCGGGACCATTGAAGACAGAAGGCTCATTCATGTCATTCCAGATGTACAGTGAAGGAGTTGAGCCAACATAATTCTCAAAAGAGAACTTTTCAGCCCACCAGGACCTGATCTCTGGCCTCAACATATCCAAATACGATGATGAACCAGACCAGCACCACCCATCATAATCCTTTCCAGTGGCATCCCTAACATAATACTGCTTTTCTGTGGCCTCTTTGTGCAAAAAGTAGGAATCATCCCGCTTAATATGAGGATCCACAATAGTAACCATGTGCCTACCCTTAGCAGCCAACTTCCTCTGCATCTCCTCTGGATGCGGGAAAAGCATTCTATCCCATGTAAAATATCTCTTCCCATCTGTGTGCTCAATATCAAGCCACAAAACATCATACGGAATATCGTGTTCATCAAACTTAGAATCAACTTGCTCAACATCCTCCTCATCACGATAATTCCATCTACATTGGTGATAGGCCACAGCAAACAACTGTGGCATTGCAGGTGTTCCAGTTACACTCGTGTACTGGCGGACTACATCCTTAGGTCCAGGTCCTACGAAAAAGAAGGCATCGACGATACCCGCCTCACTCATCCAATGTGTATCGATCCTAGATTGTGACGTAGGGAGAGAAATGCCAGACTCTGCATCCCAGCCGGTTCCAAGAACATCAATCTGCATCTCAGCAGCATTCAACCAAAAGAAACCAGAAGTCCCGCGTGACTTGCCGTGGGAAATCATCAAGGGTATGGAACCATAAAGTCCAAATGGGGAATCATGAATGTACTCAAACACATCTAAGTTAAACAATCTATAGGGTTCAGATTCCTCAACCCCAGGACCTCTAGTGGGCTTCAGAGCTAAGCTTGTAGCACGCTCAGGAATCCCATACACATGGTCAGCATCGTAAAAGGACACGTCGAAACTAATCGATTGCGGGCCGAAAGGCCTCGTATCTGTATGCCCCTTGAACCTCTCCTCCCAATCCTCACCATCCTTTTTCACCCTCAATTGCTCAAAATCAAATAAACCATGAGAATTCATAGAAACTACGCGATTACCTCCCCTTTTGCGCACGTAAACCTCGAAGGGATCGTGCCGGAGCACCGCCTCGTAGCCATCCAACAAGTAGACGATCGACGAAGGACTTGCATCGCCGCCGATGGTCTCCGTTGAAAGCCTCTGCAACCACAGCTTCCTGCTCAAAAACTCCGGCATAACCACATCGGGAACCTCGAAACGCTTCTTGGGTGGATCGAGTTTGGGGTCCTCGTCGATCCTGAGCCGCAAGATCCCATCTTGGTAAACAGAAAGAGTGAGAATCAATTGCTTGATTTGGTTTTGGTCTTGATCTTCCAGGGTTTTGTCGGAGGGGACAAGCCTGGCTGTGAGGTCACCGTCGGAGATAGATACGTCATGGGCGGCGAAGGAGGAGCTGGGTTTGCGGCCACGGGCTCGTTTGCAGAATGGGGTTTGGTTACAGTTCCTGAACTCATCTTTCTTCCAGGAGACGACGGAGCACAGGTGACAACTGACAAGGAGCAGGAGGAAAACGAAGACCGTCGGATTTCGATTGGGGATTCTGATCTGCCTTTCCATTTCCATCTTCATGGATTGTCGTTGTTCATACCTCTCTCAGTAGGACTAGTAGCAAGGGAAATGAGCAAGAAGGATTTTTTCTCCTCTGATCTTCTCAGATGTCAGTCAGTCTCTCACTGATGATGTTTCGGGCATTGACCCGGGTGACCCAAGAATCAACTAATTGGGCCTCCATATACTTATATTTCTTACTCTTTCCGCCCAATAACTTTTTCCACACAAATAACATTTTAGAAAGATAAATTTTGGACAAGTAGGTAATTCTTCCATTCGTTTCTTTCTACGTTTGGTCAGTGTTCAGTGAAGGTGAGCACACATCTATCTCGTGTCCAACACATTATGACTCGTTAGAAGTGTTTTTAAAATAATAATAAAATGTTTCTAAAACAAATATTTGTTTGTTTGTCTTTTTAATATTCTTATTTTAGTTTTGTTATAGAATAGTGTTTTATATATTAAGTGTGATTGTATAAAGTAGACGAAAGAATGTAATAAGATTATCCTTGTATGATTGTATCACTAGGGATGCAAGTAATCTCTACCTTAAATTAGTATAAATAAAGGCACAAGACAAAAGAAAAAACATATATAAAAAACACTAAACTCCTCTCCCTCTCAGTTGTCCCTTTTTTCACTCTCTATAATTATTTTACTACAAATTTCCAATTTAATCTATTGTTTGTTTAATTAAGTCTACAAACTGTGATAAATAATCGGTTAAATAAGTATTTAAGCAATCCTTGTGATATCGACATCATATTTACATTTATCATAATTAATTTGTCTGCTTACACAATTTCTTTTAAATTAATTAATTATTTAGGGGTGCAAAATATATATGTAGACAGATATTACTAGTGTGAGGTGCGGTGCGTACTCGGTGCAAAGTCCTTCTCTTATACTTGACTTGAAACCTCTTCAAGTAAACCCTAGACTTTTGAGACTTGACGAACGACTATAACAAATAATTGAACAAAAGGTTAATCAATCCTCAAAACTGATCATGTTTTGATTGGTGAGAGCCGTGGGACTCAAACTGATCATGGTTTAAGTTCAAATGAAGATCAATACCACCAAACCCATCCACGATATAAGTACGACGGATCGACATCAGACAAAAATCCCATTTCTATACGAATCGTATACACTCATGCACATCATTTTCACATAACTACATGTATTTCAAGCATTTATTCAGGACAAACACGATAAGCCCTTAATTCCCAGCACTTTATGCGTTAAAGGTGGGTCTTGATTTTCGCATTGATGCGGTTTGGCTTCCCCTTACTGTTAGAACCCGACTCGCAGAATGTTATCCTCCTAATTAATCAGGATGATACATGCCTACTGCCATTAAATAATGACGTTGATTTGTCATCTTATATATGAATATTATTGATTACACATGGCTGTCAATGACTTTGTGGCATCAAATTTCCAAATCCGTTACCCGTATACAAATATTTGTTTGTTTGGAAATGCTTTTAAAATAAAAGATAATGTTTTTAGAACAAATATTTGTTTATTTGTCTTTTTAATATTCTTATTTTAGTTTTGTTATAAAATATTTTATATATTAAGTGTGTGTGATTGTATAAAGTAGAAGAAGGAATGTAATAAGATTATTCTTGTATGATTGTGTCACCTGAGCTGCAATCCACATATAAACCAACATATCCCCTGATCATAGGCCAACAAAGAAACGCCACAAACCAACCTTAATCCAAAGGTTAGTCTTGTGCAGTTTATATATTCAGTATGAGTCCGCGAGTGGAACTAAATTTGCTTAGGGAATTGGTGTAAATGATTTGTATGAAATGCATATTGGGTTTCTGATTTTAGTTTCTTTAAATATTATAAATGTACAATGGGTTGATCCAACCAAAACATAAAATGAGCACAAAAATACTAGTAAAAGGAGACAAATCAATGGGTTAGAGAATTTGTGTAAATAGTTAATATGAAATGCACATTGGGTTTCTAATTTTTTTTCTTTGAATATATACTTCTACATTCTAGATGTACAACGAATTGGCCCGACACAAACATAAAATGAGCGCAATCTATTAAAAATACTAATCTAATTTGGGATTTCTTTCAAATGGAAACACACATAAAACTTATAATGGGAGGTCAAAAGCCGCATCCTTTTCTTACATTACATTTTGTTTACTTTTAATGTATCATAAAACTTAAAGTTTGGTTTATCTTTCAACGATATGAGAGGCCTTATTATAGTGATTGGCCTTTTAGTGTTTCAGTTGGGCAAGCAACAAATGGCAACCAAAGCGTAAAAGTTGACCTCAATAACCATCCACATCAATTTTTGGTCTTTAAAGATCGAAATGGGCTCATCTGATCCAAGTCATAATGTGTCTTAATATCATAAATTAGGATGGTCATCTAGTTCAAATTGAGTGTGGAATAAGTAAAACTGCAGCCATCAATTACAGGCTTGTCCAGAATTTGTCTACTTACATAAAATTCCATAACCTTTTTTTTTCTTTTCAGAAAACGATGTAAACCAACACATCCACTGATCATAGGCCAATAAAGACACGATATAAATCTTCCTTAATCCAAAGGTTAGTCTTGTGTAGTTTATATATTCAGTATGAGTAGGTGAGTAGAACTAAATTTGCTTAGAGAATTGGTGTAAATGATTTGTATGAAATGCATATTGCGTTTTTTATTTTAGTTTATTTAAATACTATTAATTTACAATGGGTTGGCTCGACCCAAACATAAAATGAGCATGAAGGTACTAACAAAATGAGACAAATCAATGGGTTTGAGATTGGGGTAAATAGTTAAATATGAAATGCAAATTGGGTTACTAATTTTTGTTTCTTTAAATATATACTTCTAGATATACAACAGGTTAGCCCGACACGAACATAAAACGTGCACGATCTATTAAAAATACTACTCTTATTTGGGATTTCTTTCAAATAGAAACACAAATAAAACTTATTAGCTTTTGCCTTTCTCAGGTTGTGTTGTCATTGATTAAGAATTTGAGTTTTTGGTGACTACAAATTTCTTGTTCATTTAATTTATACTAACAATACATAAATGAACACTTTGCTTTGAGTTTAGTAAATAGGCCAGACCAACTTTTTCACCACATTATGTGGAAGATGATGTATGTATTAACGCATAAGTAACATGGGTCATGATAACTACTCCTTGCCTGTTACATAATGTGGTATGGATATGTGGTGGTTTGTCTTGGGCCTCGTTTGGTATAGAGGATTGGATTACTCTCAAACTCTTATGACAACTTGAAGGTGGAAGTGAATGTTTCTTCATTTGCCACTTTTGATGTTCCCGCATCTTATGTAAGTTTCTCCACCTATAAAAATTCAATTCTTGGAGTTGGATTATGACTTCTAGAATTTACAATATTGTTCCAACTAAGGTTTTTTTTATTTATTTATTTTTTTTATCGATATAACCCATTGTGCGGAAGAATGAAAGGAGTTGTACTATTCTTGGATTTTTGATCCAACTACTCATCAGGGGCAACTCCATTATCATCAAGATGGCATTTAGAGCTAACATGAAGTTCACTGTGTTTTTATGCTATAAAAACACAGTGGCCTTCTTCACTTTGCTTGTAGCCACACTCTACAGCAAATGAAGACCTCCCATTCCAAAGGGTTGGCTTTTAGCCTACATCATCTGTTTGGGCATTCTTGAGTAAGTACCCTATATCAAAGTATCCTATATCAAATTAAATTTGAAGAATAAAGAGGTTACATCTGAATAATTAATTATTTTTCATTAAACATGCCATTTTTGGGACAGCTTGCAGTTTTTGGGGGATTGCGTGAAACTACCAGCTATGTGCAATAATTCATTATATTTTTTAATAAAGCATTTAAACTTGTATTTTTTTTTTCTCATTTTTTTCGTGTGACAAGTCAGAAAAAGTCAATATCCGTGAAAGGCCTAGCCAAGCAAAATTGCTTAGTGTGCTGATGGTGATCGTTGACGGCATAGTTGTCAGCCAGAGTGACGGCCTCATTACCACCATTGCGCACTCCTGTACTAGCCATGCCGACTCGTTGAAGTACACCAAAAATTGGGTGAAAGGTCCAGTGCTAGTCAGAGCTACAGTGGTCCTATCGGTGTGCTACAACTTACAAATGGCAATTGCGTTGACTTTTTGTTTTCTTTTGGGTTGATTCAAACACTCATAAACACATGGTGCACATTCGAATGAAAACATAAACACATTTGCTAATTAGATTTCAAAATAACTTCTTGTCTTTATGTTTATTTTACATCTTGCTTTTCTTTTTGTGTGATTTTAGCAATGGACCACTAATGAGTACCCTGACTTTCTGTTGATTTGGATAATGCGTATGTTGTCTCCATTGAAGCGCTAATGGACACCGTAGTGGCCGTCACACTTACCGAGAGTACAACGTATGCATAGATACTGGGGTTGAACGTGAAGTTGACATGCTACCTGTATTCGGTGAGTTTTGGGGTAGTTTGAACTTTGAAGTGATCTTTTAATTGCGTAACATAGACACAATTCTGATTTTTGCATTGTTCTTGTAGGGTCTGGAAGTTTCTGCATTGACAACATGGCTACAGAGCCTAGTGATTAAGATGAGAGGTGCCTTCTTTCTGTCATTTTTTAGCCCCCTAGCCACGGTTATTTTAATGGTACAAGGGGCTATAGTACTGAATGAGGATGCTGACACTGGCAGGTAAGAAACTGTACCATTTCTTACATATAATAATGTTAAAGTTTTGTTAACTCTTAATCTTGTATAAAAACTTAAAAGTTTGTTTTATGTTTCAACATTGTGGGAGGCTGCGTTATTGTGATTGGCCTGCTTGTCTTTCAATGGGCTAAGTGGCAGCAGACGCGTAGTGAGTTGCCTCAATGACCATTCACCTCTCAACCAGCACAGCTCCAAAATCTCAAACTTTTTTCTTGTACTTGACTTTGAACTTGTTGTACCGAGGGAACATGTCTAGTGTTTGAATCATAGTGTCCATCTTTGTACATTGAGGCGTTGGAAGGGTTTTTTGAAGATTTAAAAACTTATACACACTTCCTAGGTCGGCCAATCTATGATCACTCAACTGCTATCATAAAATCATTGCTACAAGTATCACCTTGCAGTTAATTGTATCTACCCTTAAAACTTTGTTCATGGCATAAAAAGTATTTTAATCTTGTACTATCGACTTCATACTCGAACTCACTTGAAGGCCACCCTGGCCTAGTCTCTTGTTACAAAGAGACTTGTAAAAGATTAAATAGTGCATGGAAATAAAATAGAGAACACACACATGTTTTTGGTTTAATTTGGATGATTTCCATTGATCTCAGTATATGGCACTATTTATACAAGTTTACAGAGGCTATACAAACTCTGACAATTTGCACAAGGAATCAATATTTACATAAAATCAGGGAGCTTAATAACGTAAATGAATGTGATCACGAAATCATCTTTCTGACAGGTTGGCTCGACCCAAACATAAAATGTACAACAAGTTGGCCTGACCCAATATAAAAGGTACAACAGGTTGGCCCGACCCAAACATAAAATGCATATTGGGTTTCTGATTTTAGTTTATTTAAATATTATTAATGTACAATGGGTTGGCCCGACCCAAACATAAAATGAGCACAAATGTGCTAACAAAATGAGACAAATCAATGGGTTAGAGATTGGTGTAAAAAGTTAATATGAAATGCAAATTGGGTTCCTAACTTTTGTTTCTTTAAATATATACTTCTAGATATACAACAGGTTAGCCCGACACAAACACAAAACAAGCACAATCTATTAAAAATACTACTCTAATTTGGGATTTCTTTCAAATAGAAACACACTTAAAACTTATTAGCTTTTGCCTTTCTTAAGTGATGATGCCGTTGATTAAGAATTTGAGTTTTTGGTGACAACAAATTTATTGTTCATTTCATTTAAACTAACAATACATAAATGAACACTTTGCTTTGAGTTTAGTAAATAGGCCCCACCAAGTTTTTCACCACATTATGTGGAAGATGATGTATGTATTAACGCATAAGTAACATATGTCATGATAACTACTCCCTGCCTGTTACATAATTTGGTATGGATATGTGGTGGTTTGTCTTAGGGCTCGTTTGGTACAGAGGATTGAATTACTCTCAAACTTTTACGGCAAGTTGAAAATGGAAGTGAATGTTTCTTCATTTGCCACTTTAGATGTTCCCGCATCTTACGTAAGTTTCTCTGCCTATAAAAATTAAATTATTGGAGTTAGATTATGACTTCTAGAATTTACAATAATGTTCTAACTAAAGTTTTTTTTTTTTTTTTGTCGGTATAGTCTGTTGTGCGAAAGAATGAAAGTAGTTGTACCGTTTATTCTTGGCTTTTTCTTTTATCTAACTGCTCATCGGGGGCAACTCCATTATTATCAAGATGGCATTCAGAGCCGACATGAAGTTCACTGTGTTTTTATGATATAAAAACACAGTGGCTTTCTGTGCTTTGCTTGTAGCCGCACTCCACAGCAAACGAAGACCTCATATTCCAAAGGGTTGGCTTTTAGCCTACATCGTCTGTTTGGGCATTCTTGAGTAAGTACCCTATATCAAATTAAATTTGAAGAATAAAGAGGTTACATCTGAATAATTAATTTTTTTTCATTGAACATGTCATTTTTGGGAAAGCTTGCTAATTTTACGAGACTGCGGTTCGCGTCAGCCAGTTTATTTAGTTGCATCGTTGCAGCTGGCCCGGCCTTAACCTTCTTTCTCTCGTGGTGGTTCAAGTATGTCCAAACTACCAGCTATGTGCAATTTACAACTCATTATATATTTTTAATAAAGCATTTAAATTTTTTTTTTTTTTTTTTTTTTGTGTGTGACAAGTCAGAAAAAAGTCAATATTCGTGAAAAGCCTAGCCAAGCAAAACTGCTTAGTGTGTTGATGGTGATCACTGGTGGCATAGTTGTCAGCCAGATTTACAGCCCCACTATCACCACTGCGCACTCCTCTACTAACCATGGTGACTTGTTGAAGTACACCAAAAATTGGGTGAGAGGTCCAGTGCTAGTCGAAGCTGCAATGGTCCTATCGGTGTGCTACAACTTACAAATGGTAACTGCATGGACTTTTTGTTTCTTTTGGGTTGATTCAAACACACACAAACACATGGTGCGCATTCGAATGGAAACACAAACACATCTGCTAATTAGATTTCAAAATAACTTTTTGTCTTTATGTTTATTTTACATCTTGCTTTTCTTTTTGTGTGATTTTAGCAACGGACCACTAATAAGTACCTTGACTTTCCATTGATTGGGATGAATGCGTATGCTATCTCCATTTGAGCGTTGATGGACATCATAGTGGCCGTCGCGCTTACTGAGAGTACAACAGATGCATGGAAATTGGGGTTAAACGTGATGTTGGCATGCTACCTGTATTCGGTGAGTTTTGGGGTAGTTTGAACTTTGAAGTGATCTTTTAATTGCGTAACATAGACACAATTTTGATTTTTGCATTGTTCTTGTAGGGTCCAGTAGTCTCTGCATCGATGGCATAGCTACAGAGCCTAGTGATTAAGATGAGAGGTGTCATCTTTCTGTCATTTTTAGCCCCCTAGCCATGGTTATTTTCATGGTACTAGGGGCTACAGTACTGAAGGAGAATGTTGACACTGGGAAGTAAGAAACTGCACCATTGCTTACATATAATAATGTTAAAGTTTTGTTAACTCTTAATCTTGTATAAAAACTTAAAGTTTATTTTATGTTTCAGCATTTTGGGAGGTTGCGTTATTGTGATTGGCCTCTTTGTCTTTCAATAGGACAAGTGGCGGCAGACGCGCATCGAGTTGCCTCAATGATCGTTCACTTCCCAACCAGCATAGCTCCAAAATCTCAAACTTCTTTCTTGTACTCAACTTTGAACTTGTTGTACCAAGGGAACATGTCTAGCGTTTGAATCATAGTGTCCATCTTTGTACATTAAGGCATTGGTAAGGTTTTCTGAAGATTTAAAAACTTATACACACTTCCTAGGTCGGACATTGTATGATCACTTAAGTACTATCAAAAAATCATTGCTACAAGTATCACCTTGCAATTGATTGTATCTACCCTTAAAACTTTGCTCATGGCGAAAAAAGTATTTTATTCTTTTACTATCGACTTCATACTTGAACTTGTATACTTGAAGGCCACTCTAGCCTGGCCTCTTGTTGCATAGAGACTTGTAAAAGATTAAACAGTGCAGGGAAATAAAATAGAGAACACACACACGTTTTTGGTTGATTTTGGATGATTTCAATTGATCTTAGTATATGACACTACTTTTTTAGGTTTGCAGAGGCTATACAAGCTTTGACAATTTGCACAAGGAATCAATATTTACATAAAATCAGGGAGCTTAATAACATAAACGAATGTGATCACAAAATCTTCTTTCCGACAGGTTGGCCTGACCCAAACATAAAATGTAATATTATTAATGTACAATGGGTTGGCCCGACCCAAACATAAAATGAGCACAAATGTGCTAACAAATTGAGACAAATCAATGGGTTAGAGATTGGTGTAAAAAGTTAATATGAAATACAAATTGGGTTCCTAATTTTTGTTTCTTTAAATATATACTTCTAGATATACAACAGGTTAGCCAGACACAAACACAAAACAAGCACAATCTATTAAAAGTACTACTCTAATTTGGGATTTCTTTCAAATAGAAACACACATAAAACTTATTAGCTTTTGCCTTTCTCAGGTGGTGCTGCCGTTGATTAAGAATTTGAGTTTTTGGTGACAACAAATTTCTTGTTCATTTCATTTAAACTAACAATACATAAATGAACACTTTGCTTTGAGTTTAGTAAATAGGCCAGACCAACTTTTTCACCACATTATGTGGAAGATGATGTATGTATTAACGCATAAGTAACATATGTCATGATAACTACTCCCTGCCTGTTACATAATGTGGTCTGGATATGTGGTAGTTTGTCTTGGGGCTCGTTTGGTACAGAGGATTGAATTACTCTCAAACTTTTACGGCAAGTTGAAGATGGAAGTGAATGTTTCTTCATTTGCCACTTTGGATGTTCCTGCATCTTACGTAAGTTTCTATGCCTATAAAAATTCAATTCTTGGAGTTGGATTATGACTTCTAGAATTTACAATACGGTTCTAACTAATTTTTTTTTTTTTTTTTTTTTGTAGGTATAGTCCATTGTGCGGAAGAATGAAAGGAGTTGTACCTTTTATTCTTGGCTTTTTGATCCAACTACTCATCGGGGGCAACTCCATTATCATCAAAATGGCATTCAAAGCTGACATGAAGTTCACCGTGTTTTTATGCTATAAAAACACAGTGGCTTTCTGGCCTTTGCTTGTAGCCGCACTCTACAGCAAACGAAGACCTCCCATTCCAAAGGGTTGGCTTTTAGCCTACATCACCTGTTTGGGCATTCTTGAGTAAGTACCCTATATCAAATTAAATTTGAAGAATAAAGAGGTTACATCTAAATAATTAATTTTTTTTCATTGAATAGGCCATTTTTGGGACAGCTAGCTGTTTTTGCAGTTTCACGGTTCACGCCGGCCAATTTCTCTAGTTGCATCATTGCAGCCGGCCTGGCCTTGACCTTCTTTATACAAACTTTGACAATTTGCACAAGGAATCAATATTTACATAAAATCAAGGAGCTTAATTAACATAAATGAATGTGATCACAAAATCTTCTTTCCGATAGGTTGGCCCAACTCAAACATAAAATGTACAATGGGTTGGCCCGACCCAAACATAAAATGCATATTGGGTTTCCGGTTTTAGTATATTTAAATATTATTAAATGTACAATGAGTTGGCCAGACGCAAACATAAAATGAGCACCAATGTACTAACAAAATGAGACAAATCAATGGGTTAGAGATTGGTGTAAATAGTTAATATGAAATGCAAATTGGGTTCCTAATTTTTGTTTCTTTAAATATATACTTCTAAATATACAACAAGTTAGCCCGACACAAACATAAAACGAGCACAATCTAGCACAATCTATTAAAAATACTACTCTAATTTGGGATTTCTTTCAAATAGAAACACACATAAAACTTATTAGCTTTTGCCTTTCTCAGGTGGTGCTGCCGTTGATTAAGAATTTGAGTTTTTGGTGACTACATATTTCTTGTTCATTTCATTTATGCTAACAATACATAAATGAACACTTTGCTTTGAGTTCAGTAAATAGGCCAGACCAACTTTTTCACTAGATTATGTGGAAGATGACATATGTATTAACGCATAAGTAACACGTGTCATGATAACTACTCCCTACATGTTACATAATGTGGTCTGGATATGTGGTGGTTTGTCTTGGAGCTCGTTTGGTACAATGGATTGGATTACTCTCAAACGTTTATGGCAAGTTGAAGGGGGAAGTGAATGTTTGTTCATTTGCCACTTTGGATGTTCCCACATCTTACGTAAGTTTCTCTTCTTATAAAAATTCAATTCTTGGAGTTGGATTATGACTTCTAGAATTTACAATACTATTCTAACTAAGGTTTTTTTTTTGTTGGTATAGTCTGTTGTGTGGAAGAATGAAATGAGCTGTACCATTTATTCTTGGCTTTTTGATCCAATTGCTCATCAGGGGTAACTCCATTATCATCAAGATGACATTCAGAGCTGACATGAAGCTCACTGTGTTTTTATAGTATAAAAACACAGTGGCTTTCTGCGCTTTGCTTGTAGCCGCACTTTACAACAAACAAAGACCTCCCATTCCAAAGGGTTAGCTTTTAGCCTACATCATCTATTTGGGCATTATTGAGTAAGTACCCTATATCAAATTAAATTTGAAGAATAAAGAGGTTACATCTGAATAATTAATTATTTTTCATTGAACATGCCATTTTTGGGATAGCTTGCTATTTTTGTGGAATTGCAGTTCATGTTGGCCTATTTCTCCAGTTGCATCAATGCAGCTGGCCTGACCTTGACCTTCTTTATACAAGCTTTGACAATTTGCACAAGAAATCAATATTTACATAAAATCAGGGAGCTTAATAACGTAAATGAATGTGATCATGAAATCATCTTTCCGATAGGTTGGCCCGACCCAAACATAAAATTACAACGGGTTAGCCGATCCAAACATAAAATGCATATTGGTTTCTAATTTTAGTTTATTTAAATATTATTAATGTACAATGGGTTGGCCCGACGCAAACATAAAATGAGCACAAATGTACTATCAAAATGAGACAAATCAATGGGTTAGAGATTGGTGTAAATAGTTAATATGAAATGCAATTTGGGTTCCTAATTTTTGTTTCTTTAAATATATACTTCTAGATATACGACAGGTTAGCCCGACACAAACATAAAACGAGCACAATCTATTAAAAATACTACTCTAATTTGGGATTTCTTTCAAATAGAAATACACATAAAACTTATTAGCTTTTGCCCTTCTCAGGTGGTGCTGCCGTTGATTAAGAATTTGGGTTTTTGGTGACTACATATTTCTTGTTCATTTCATCTATACTAAAAATACATAAATGAACACCTTGCTTTGATTTCAGCATTGTGGGAGGCTGCGTTATTGTGATTGGCCTGTTTGTCTTTCTATGGGCCAAGTGGCGGCAGACGCACAGTGAGTTGCCTTAGTGACCATCCACCTCTCAACCAGCACAGCTCCAAAAGCTCAAACTTCTTTCGTGTACTCGACTTTGAACTTCTTGTACCGAGGGAACATGTCTAGCGTTTGAATCATAGTGTCCATTTTTGTATGTTGAGGCATTGGAAGGGTTTTCTGAAGATTTAAAATCTTATACACACTTTGTAGGTCGGACAATGTATGATCACTCAATTGCTATCATAAAATCATTGCTACAAGTATCACCTTGCAGTTAATTGTATCTACCCTTAAAACTTTGCTCATGGCATAAAAAGTATTTTAATCTTGTACTATCGACTTCATACTCAAACTCGTATACTTGAAGGCCACCCTGGCCTGGTCTCTGGTTGCAGAGAGACTTGTAAAAGATTAAACAGTGCAGGGAAATAAAATAGAGAACACACATTTTTTGTCGAATTTGGATGATTTCCATTTATCTCAGTATATGGCACTATTTATACAGGTATACAAAGGCTATACAAGCTTTGACAATTTGTACAAGGAATCAATATTTACATAAAATCAGGGAGCTTAATAACTTAAATGAAGGTGATCATGAAATCATCTTTCCGACACATGATTTCGTGGCCTGATGAGCACGATTCTCTCCATCTTGTCTATCGCCTTGCCCCTCTTGGAGAACACATTTTGTCTTTCAGTAACAGCAAAAGTGTGTCTCCATCCACAAGATATTTGAACTACTTTCTGCCAATGCAAGATGGATCATTAGATTCATCATTACCAAAATAATTCTCCCAGATGACAAGTCAAAAGAAGATAATCTCCACCGAACTGAATATTACAGAAATGAGAATGTACCTGCTCATGGGGAAATTTAACTTGCACAGGAGAACAGGGATCGATGTTGTCACCCACTCCAACTTGTCCAAACTGTCCACGAAATAGAAAAACGTAAGTAACGAACCAGAAGGGAAATGAGGAACTGACTTGCTATTTGATAATAAGATGAAGTGACAGAAAAGTAAAAGCTTCAAAGGGAAAGGAAAAGAAAAATTATTCATGAACCAGGAAAAATTATTTATAAGCGAAAATAAGGGAACAGAAACCAGAAACCTTATTCCAACCCCAGCCGTAGAGTATTCTGTCAGATGTGAGTTTCTATAAGTGAAATTAAGGACTGCAAATAAACAGTTGCATCTATCATATCCAAGTGAATTTCTATCCAAAGCCAATTACTGTAACAATGCTTCATATGTCAATTAGCATGAGTCGGTGCATAATCTAGCAGATGAAATATATTTCCCGAAATAAGTTCAATGACCCACATTCAGAATTATGTGCAAACAGACACACACACACACAGTGTTCTGCCTCAGTCTTTGGATCATTCAGAATTATGTGCAAACAGACAGACAGAGACAGACAGACACACACACACACACACAGAGTGTTCTGCTTTAGTCCTTGTTTTTTTCAGGTAGCAAGGAACAAGAGACAGATATAGTTTGAGATGCATGTGTTGGGCACTACTGTGGAGTGGTCAGGTCTCCAAACATCCTAAAAGAGAGGGTTACTGTCTGAATATGGAGCGTATTCAGTTGTACATTAACTTATACAATTGACACCTCTTTACTAAATACCTATTTCTGAAGAAACTAGAACATTGAAGAATTGTCCAACCCTACAGCAGCATCCTGCAGATTTAACTTTCACCCATTCAACTCTTGCTGCCCAAACCATTTCATTACTCTCCATTCTATATTTGTCCGGTAAGCTCCATGCAGTATGATCAGATAACACATAATTGGAATTTGTTAAAAACCTATGGCATGGACATCATTCAGCACCAGCCAAATTTTATTTTTCAATTATCTCAATATTTTCCAGGAAAAATATTCAAACATATAATTGCACATCCAACACAAATTTAGGAATACAATCAAAGAACGTGAACACCAAACTTTGTATGTGGTTTGACTACTTGCCTGCACCTATATCAACACTCAAAGTTCACTCTAAAGCACAACACTAAATCAAACTAAAGTTTTACCGTGCTAAAGCTGCAAACAGTGTAATTCATATAGATTTCAGCAGATAGAAAACACAGAAATGCCCAAACAAAGGAAGTTCACCGAGTCTTCCACCTCATATAAGTGATAGGCTCATGCATACCTTTTGGTCCCACTGTTGTAGCATAAATTCAAAATAAACCCTTAATGTTCTATACTTTATTATAAGCAGATCCCTTAAGAATAATAGTTATAATAAACTATTCTTGGGTAAGCCATTCACTTAAGGATGCTATATGGAACCCAACGTTTTAAAAAACTAGTATTGAGACTAGCCTGGTCGGGGATATGAAGAAAACGCCTCTGCCAAGAAAGAATGGGCTATAGACGAGCCTAGGCGTTGGGAAGCGAGCCTGAGGCGTTGTCGAGGCATCACCTAGGTGCTTGAATTCTTTTGTTTTTTTTAAACAGCCCAAACCCAAAACAACGTCGTTTTGGGCAGGGTTTTTATAAAACTCAAACTCTTTTGTCTTCTCCCACCTTTCTTTACTTCAAAATTCCCAGTCTCAAGCCAACGCTGCCAATCTCCAATCTAACCTGTCAATTTCCTACAAGTTCTCAACAAACATATAATTTTAAATTTAAGGTTAGGGTTTCTCACCATTGGGGTTCATGAAAAATTAAAAATTCATGCTAATTTTATGTTTCTAACTTAGTATCTATTAGTTTATTATATTTTTTTATATACAATTATATATTAAGTATTACAATAATTTTAGATACCCTCACACCTCGAGACTATCCATGGAATGCCTTGGCTTCGCCTTCTCCTTTTAAAACATTGATGGAACCATAGAGTACAGTGATCAGGTATATTCTAAGGCGGGCTGCCACCTTCCAAAACAAGATTTCCACTTGAAATCTGTCTGGGACAATACTCCCCATTGACATCATGCCTAATCATATAGCTTTCCAGCTAAAGGGGCAATTTGTGTTTCTGTTGCCTATAAAAAAAGAGCCTGCTTTGACAATCCTAGACAACAAAGCACATCCATTAGGTGGAGCCCTGGCACAGATGCTGAAGCACCATATTATCTCTCTTCCAAAGCCTAATCTCTAACCCTTTAGGAACCTCCCCGACTACTTTCAAGACAACGCCACTTTGAAAGATCCAATTCTCTTCTGTAATTTCAACTTAGTACAGAATTTACAGATGCAGAAAGAAAGGAAAACAATCTAATGAACACAATATGCATTGGTGGGGGATATTACATTGTCTGCTGGTAAATTGTCCCTAAATTATGCAAATTGTATTTGTACCTTAAGGTCATAAACTATGTTAAAATACCACAACGTAGGGCTTACCATCAGATTTCTAACAATGTTCCAGTATTCCGTTAGATACTGTAACATGATGGGCACATGGCTCACTTTTGAGGCAAAATTTGACTATTTATTCACCAACTTGCCCAACCACCAAAATCTCCAAATTCCATCTTTTTCTTCCCGTCATTTTTGCCTAAGTTTTGACAGCTTAAGCCCTACTTCGAGATATTGGGGGTTCAAGGGGTAGATGGAAGTTTACCCTTCTGTTAACATTATGTGGTTTCAGATCACAGTTACTTAATATCATAAATGATGGCCCAAATCAGAATAAAATTAACAGCACCAGATCTCAAGACTTACGTTAACCATAGAAACCCTCTCCGGAACCATGCAATCGTTCCTATCACCAAGGCCCAAGTTTCCATATCGGCCCCAGCCCCATCCATAGAGGGACCCATCTTCTGTGACAGCTGCAGTATGTTCACCACCAGCAGCAACCATTTTGGCAGATACCCCCTGCAACAAGATATGAAAAAACTCATTGCATAACCATCTCAGGGAGGTAGGCAAAAACAGCAGTTCGTAGGAAAGATAAAAACGGTAGCGAACTATGTCCTAGGATAATGCCACAACTTATAAGACTCAGAAAAAGGCATATCTTAGTTCAGTTTAGTTTGGTAGCATATATGATTCCCGTGCAGCAACATAGAATACTTGGGACAAGTTGCATTTCTGAGAACAAATAACCAACATGCTTGACCAAAACAACAACGCGGATGCTTTCGTAATACAAAATTCCAGATTTATTCAGGTTTTCAGTCAACAACCAAACATTGTCACAGCAGAAATTAGGAGCACAAGCTAACCTTCCTTTGTAACCCCAAAAATCCGGATAATGACAGCGACCCGGACCAATTAGGCAGAAATTCCCTATGGCTCTCTCCAATTGCTGAAAACTCACGACCAATAAAGAAAGAGATTTTAAAAATTAAAACAATAAATAAATAAAAATAGGGAATCGAGCAAAATTGGAAAAGACTGACAGATCGATGCTTCGGGAGGCGGAAGTGTAGGACATGGGAGAGTGGCGGGCCTCTGTCTCGAAAAGGGTTTCGTCGAGGAAGACGTCATCGTCGACGAATTCTTCTTCTGCGGACGTGGCCCGCTGCTTGGCTGGGTTCGCCGCCGGTTGTGGCGGCGCTGGCTGTTTTCTGCTCATGCCTTTGTTCATCGCCTTCGATTTTGCTTTCGGGGTTCTCCAGTTGTTTCGAGAGCAATGTGTGAACTCGCCCAATAAGACCCGTGTGATTATTTTCCCGCCAATTTTTGTGTGTTCCCCTTTATTTTCCCTTACACGGAATATTCCATAAAATTTAAAAGAGTTCCTCAAACTGGAAAACTGGAACCCTCCAATTAAAATGGTCTTTTAAAATAAAATACAAAAATCATCAATTTAATCTCTGAAAATGAACTTCCCATACCAATTTGGTTTTTCTGTTGTTTTTCCGTTAAATTTATGTTAGTGTGCTAATATGACAAACAAATATATTCTATTTATCAATCATATGTTACTAGTGGCGGATTTAAAATTTCAACCATGCAAAAAAATACGTTATTCACTTAAATAGTTGAAACAGATAAAATCGAAACTATTCAGAATTTAGAGCGAAACTATTTAGGATTAAATTGTTTGTTCTATTCAAACTAAAAAGTTATATAAACTAATGAAGATATATATATATATATATATATATATATATATATTAACCAACACATAAATATAAAAAACACAAACTATCATAATAATCATATCAATATTTTCACTTTTCATGTAATAGATAGAAACTAGAAAGGTTGATTTCATTTCTCATCATCCATGGACCATGAACATGGAATAAACCCTTTGGTGTTGGGCTGATCAACCCTGAACTCTGGGATCGGCCCATTTGTTGCTTTGGTCCTCACTCCTCACAACACACAAACAATTTAAAATCTAAAGTTAATTTCAAACTAAGTGCGTAATGTACGTACGAAATATAAACATCAAGGTGCTCTCAAGTCCACTAAGTATTGATCAAACGTAGAAGTGTACGAATAAACCTTACTTGATTGCAATTCATTTATATGTTTGCATTGCCACTCACTATTACGGTCTGGTGATATTCCTCTTCATTTGGAAGTGAGAGGTTTTAGGTTCAAATCTCGTGAATGGCGAATTTGATATCAAATTAAGCTGCTCATTGTGTGGTTTAGCCGAACTCCTCATCACCTTAATGTAAAAATATATCGATGTACTAAAAAAAACACTTCTCAAAATTTATACGTTTGCGTTATAGATGTAAAATAGTTTTTTTTTTTCATCAAAGGCATCATTGGTTATCTCATATTCATGGGCATCATGTTTTCCCTTGGTAGTGTTAGCAATAATATCATGTACATAAGTATGAAGAAATGTCAATAAAATAAAATAAAAGTCTTACTCGTTCATGAGTTTTTCACATTACGTTTAAGGGAATGTGAGTTTAGTAGGTGTCCGGTTTTAAAGGAATATGATTGGCATAGTATGATATATTTCATTGTTTCACATGTCACGAGAATTAAACTTATGCAAACGTTTGCTAAATTATTATTTTTGCCAATAAATTTAAGAAAAAATAATGAAAAATGCTTAAAAATTTTGATTTTTAATCAAAAGTACAAAAATGTGTTGTAAGTGAATAGTATCATAAGTGACTTTTTAGAGTAAATATGTCTTTTTCATTAAAAATGAACAGTTCCAAAAATATTTCGTTAAAACTCTCTTAAATTTATACAATATAATCGAGATTTGCAAGAGGCAATAAGACCGGTTAATCAATAATGAACTAGCCCCAACACAGGTTAATCAATAATGAACTAGCCCAAATATGTAAACAGAAAGAGCTAATAACAAAGTAAATAACTTGAAAAATCAAATTCCACACAATTACAATAGCAAGGAAATATGAGACACACACAATCAACAAAGACGACTCAGGGTTTGTTTGGTATTGTTGTGTTTTGAAAAAAATTGTTTTTGCTATGTTGTGAAAATAAACAGATGTAAAATAAAGCAGCAGAGTGTTTGGTAAACTTTTTTGTAAATGTGCCTTTGGAAGAAGAAAAAAAAGCAGTATGATAGTGTTTGGTAAACTTTTATGTAAAACAGCTGTGACTGTGTAAAATGACCAAAAAGGGTATAATACTAGATGTGCCATTAATTTAATTTTCTTAATAAATAAAGGTGAATTACTACATATACTTTATTTTTAAAAGAAAAATCTTTATAAACTTTATCTTAAATATTAATTAGTACGACAAAGTTATCCCTTTGTTTGTAGTTATTTCAACTTTTAAAAATTTTAGTTATGAAAATGTATTTGTTGATATGCCCAAAGTTATCCCTTTCTCAAACTTTTCTCTCTCAAGAACCCAAAATCAAGCAGCTTTTTTTTTTTTTTTTTTTTTTTGGAGAACTAGAAATAACAATAAACCAGGGCTGGAGCCAAACGAACAAGGAAGCCCACAGAAGGCAAGCAACAAAGAAAGCAGCAAACATAGGGCAGAGGAGAAGGGTACATATGACGTTGCACCAGGTGCTAAAACGTCGCCGCCTCCACTGCCAAAACAAAATTTAAGGTGGACAGGGTAACCCATCCTTATTGAGAATACCAACCAACGAAGATAAAGGATGATGAACATAAGTTATATCGCACATCTTCGTATTACGTCTTGACGCCAACCGATGCGCCGCCATGTTGGCTGATCTTGGAACCCAAGACCAGCTGCAGTCTTGGAAGGAGTCCCTCAGCCGCAAAATTTTTGCTAGGATAGGGAAGGCATCCCAACTGCCAGATGAAGAAACATTTACCAAGTTGGAGATATTCTCCTTGGAGTCAGACTCTACAATAATGATATCCAATCCCAACGAGACAGCCAACTCACACCCAAACAAGATCGATGTAGCCTCCCCCGCTACAACATTCAGAGCTTTAATTTGCACTCTTTTAGCAGCCACAAAATGTTCCTCATGATTCCTAACCACAATACCTGCAAAGCCACATTTAAAAGCCTCAACCCAGCTAGCATCGACATTCAACTTCGTGAAGGGAAGGCAAGGGGGGCCTACGAGCCGAAGAGACAAGAGCCGACTGAGTGTTCAGAGAACTACCCTTAGGAATTCTAAAAGCCTTCAGAAAGCCTCCAACAGAATTAGATATGGTCAGAAGGATTTGTTGAGGTGAGATAATGTGGTGATTGAAAACATAGTTGCACTTAGCCTTCCAGATGTGCCAGCATGTAAAGGCTATAAAGGACATAATCCGAAGAAAATCATCCTTAGAACCCAAGTTGGACCCAAGAAGAGAGGAAAGTCATGCAGCCAGAGTTGTAACGCTTGCCCGATTCACTCGATAATTTAGAGGGCCGCCAAACCAGATAGGTTCAACCCACGGGCATGAGAGAAGTAAGTGTTCCACAAATTCCACTTGAGCATGGCAAATCGGACATAAAGGGGAGGAGGAGCAATGACGCATAAACAAATCCTCCATGGTAGCCAGAGCACAAGATAAAGCCCTCCACGTAAAATTTCGAATCTTCCCACGGGGGGGGTGTGGTCCTCGATTTCTAAATAATCCTCCAAACACGGGTTGGAATCAAGGAAGAGGGGGAAGATACCCTACTAACCAGAGGCGTCGAAACCGCATGCTTCCAGTGGTAGCCAGAACGCACAGTATAAAGCTCATTCCTATTTTTGGCTTTGGTGGTCAAGAAAAAGGAAGTGCCGGCTTTAGGTTATGGCGTTGGCTTCTTTGACGAGCTTCAATCCCACTCCACCGTCTTTCCCCTTCAACCACTTTTTACTCGACAAAAACTCCACATCTAATCCCTCTAGTTCCAATCCATAAACCTTTTTGCCTCATCATGTTAGATACCAAAAGATGCCTTTCTAAAACCCAAATCCAAATTCAGACGAACTCCAAATCTTCCGAACAAGAAGTTATGGGTTCATGCGTCGGATGATGGAGACAGATCCATCGGGTCTCGCAAGAGAAAGAAATCAATTTAAAGAAAAAAAGGGTTGGGTTCGAGGGACGATGAAGATCAGCGAAGTCGTTTCTGGTTTGGTGATTAGAGAATATGGCATAGTCGTTTCAATTTGACGCATGCTTCAAAAATGGTTTCTCAAAAGAGTTGAATATTTTTCTTATTTGTGTATTTGGAAGATCTGGAAGGAGAATAGGGATGAATGTTGGTGCAGTGGTGTTGGTCGGTGTTGAGCGAGAATGGGCAGGACAGCTGCAGTCCTACTTTGATGCGAAGGGTGAACGAGGGTGAGAGATTCCAGTTTGAGTACTAAGGACAAGGCCTGTCATTTTGTAAAAATGACAAGGGTTTTATTGGATTTTAGAAAATTTCATTAAAGATGCACTGTAGCTCCACATGCTTTGAAAAAAAAGCCAATTTTCCAAAGCAGCATTGAGCTGCTTCGGCTTTTTTGATGATTTCAGTTGTCAATCACCACAGCTTCCAAAATAATCCCTTTTTTTTTCAGTTTACCAAACACCTTAAACATAAAAACTTAAAAAATAAGCAGCTTTTTTTTTTAAGCACCTCAACGCCAAACCAGGGCTCACAAACATAACTTATAAGAATTCTAATAGTAATTTAATATATGTATATAATCAAGTTGTGTTCAAATCTGAGAATAACTGTTATACCCTAGAAAATTTAAAATACATGAAAATGTAGAAAATTTATCGATAAGTGGAAAACGCTCATCGTTGATTAAACGTAATTTTACGAGGATGTATTTTATCCTAGTATATTTTATCATATTTCTTGACATATATGGATGAAGTTCGATCCTACAAGCGTCTAGGCAAAAACCATTTGTAAAATGGAGTTACAATGAAGAAATTGGAGATGTTTTCGTTATTGGAAAAAATAAATAAATAAAAGAAATAGGGTTGGAAGCTGCCAGGTGGCAGCAAGAGAGAGGGGAAATGAGGGATGCAGGAGAGAAAATGAGGAGGGAAGAGAACCAATGGGCAGAGGAAGAAGGGGGAGAAAGCAGGGAGGTGAAAGAGCACCGGATCCTTTTGGATTCGTACAACCCGACCCTATCCTGTTCCTTGACTCGGCTCTAACTCCTCCGTTCGACATCCGTTCGAGGTGATTCCAGTGTCTATGGAAAGCTCTCATCAAGCCCAACATCCCTGTGGTGCTAGAACTCTAGGTTCAAACCCAAATTCACAAATCAAAGCCACAAACCCACGAGTGCATCCGGCGGCTTTAACCTTTTTCCGGTGGCTCCGGCGAGCTTCATTGTTGATGACCACCACCAAAAGACTGCTCTCAACCCCAAGGGAAAGGTCCAAGCCTTGGATGAGGCGGCGGAGTTCGTTTTGGTGGCGAATCGACAACTACCTAAATTGAGGGTTCCGGCGGTTCGAGGGATTTTCTGGCCACTTCCCTGCCGAATTGGACTTCAGCCCAGGTATGAAAGTTGTTCCTTCATTGAAATCTACAACCCTGTAAAATTTGGTAATTTTTGGAGTTCATAGGAATTTGGGTTTTCCGTTCGCCGAAAACCGCCATGCGCAACGGCACGTGGACAGTGAGTCGACGCTGCGTTTCTAAGCTAATTTCGATATTCTGAATCTATATTTGATATGCAATTGGTGTGAATTGCTTGTTTGAACTTAGTTAGTGATTGTTAGTCACTTGAATGATTTTGGAAATGAGTTAGATATTGAATTTGTGAATTACGAATGATTTGATCCCTTAGTAAGGTACATAGCCAGTCTAACGAGACGATTAGATGCAGTCATAAAATAACCCAAATTTAATATTGTGCTGGATTTCTTTTAAGGAAAGAAATTATTACAATTAATAACGTAGAGATTAACTATAATTTTATTTTAGCCTATGACTGAATTTAGCTTCTCATTTAGAATTTTTTGGTTGTTACAATAACAATACCATCACCGCTCCATATCCGACTTAAGTGGTTTTAGTAAAATACCCAAACTCACCCAATAGCCTCCATAACCGCCCCCATTAAGGACAGATATCCGGGTACGCAAACTCATGGCATTTTGCCATCCCTACACCCATTATTAATACACCCTGTTGTGTTTGACCGTAGTGACGATGAGGTGGCCGCGTGCTCATCACTCAAGAGCCAGTGTAGTACAATAACGCGTAACCCCACCCAGTCAAAACGCAACCTGCCCGGGCTTGCCTTGCCTATTGAAATGACCCAATTAAAAAATTAATTCAGCAAAAAAATGATCATGCGGTGTTAGAAATTGGCTACTCTACTCCAAGTCTCCAATGACTCCGTCAACACGAATAAAACAAGCATAACTAATTAAGTAAACTTAATTAATTAGTTGTTATTATAATATCATTTGTGAGTGCTCACACTAGGCCGAACAAATTTTTTCACGATCGACCCGACATGAAAAATAACAGGTTTTGAGTCAATCCATTAACAATTCTGGTCTTGTTGAGCCACCCATTAAGAATCCATTAACGAGTTGGATTATTATCGGATCACACGTTAAGAACCCGATAACATATCATTTTTCAAATCTAGACATTACACATAGTAAGTTTTGCATGATCGGTTAACCCGACACGAAATAACACGACCCATTAATGAATTGAGTCATTATCGGATCATTCATTAAGAACTTGTTAAGATAACAGATTTGATATGACACAACCCATTAAAATAACGAGTATAACACGAAAACGACATAATCATGACAAACACAACATACCCACTCCACACCAACCCCCCACAAAATAATTGAGATTAGAGTAATTCCTTACCACTTTATATCCCATTGGTTAATTATAAAATTAAGCATCAATATTTGATATGTATATACTAATGAACAAGTATGGTTTGGTTAAGATATATAACCTCAGTTAGATATATGGTTTTAAAAAAACGACCCATATATAAGTAACTAAAAAAAAAAAAATATATATATATATATATATATGTATGTATGTATATATGTATTCAAATTCCATTCAAACTCTGGCCGGTCACTTTAAAGACCCCAAAAGAAGAAAAATAAGAAAAGAAGAACTTCTTGCTAGTCAGTCCATGGATGCCGAAGCTTCACCGTAAGTTACTCGATTGCTTTTTTTTCATCGATCACCTCTATTTCCCAAACTGTATGATGAATATATAATATACACGCAAATATATGTATCCATATATATATATAACAGTATAATTAATTGTGCAGGTTTGAGAGCAGTGAGACAGTTGCGAGTTTCTTGGCATCGACTCCCTTGCTGATTGAGTCATGGAGGCTATGCAGCGTAGCAAACACCACTCCCGGCGCTGCTTTCGTATCCCATCAAATCGGAGACGTCGGATATTTTGCTTTATCCGGAGAAGAAGATCAATGTTTGAGTTTCAGAAATTTGGTAGCGTTGGAGAACGCCGGCCACGGCCTTTTTCCACCATTATCCAACAACAACAATAATAATCATAATAATATTATTAATGGAGAGGAAGAGGCCGTCATGGTGCATGCAGGGCTGCTCAAGCTCTTCGTGTCTCTGCGCTTCTCCCAAACTTTCCAAGACCAGGTCAGATATATCATCCATTCATCCGTATATTCTTTTCCTTTTAATTATTTTACTCTTATTTATTTATTTTTGGTGTTGATGCTAAGGTAATGTGTCTGAATCCTCTTGTTTTGTCATCTTACATATATAGATGACATTGTTGTTGTTGCATGCATATCCCTACCTAGGGGTGGAATTTTTTGTCAAATTAAATTGATGTCTAAGATCATGAGTTTTAACCAAATTGAATAAGGGTCATTGGTTTAACCGCATGTGTTTATATATATAAACTACGCATTAATAGAATTCTCTCGCCAACCAAAAAATAATGAAAATACTATTTAGTTTTCTATCATAACAAAAAAGTTACAGGCAGTAATGTAATTTCACAAAACAAAATTTTGTTGTTTTTTGTTTGATCCTCACATACAGATGATTTTAACATCTCTAATTTTTTTTAAATAAACAATAAATAAATAAATAAAACTCTCTCCCTCTCTCACATTCTCTCTCACTCTTTTCCTCTTTCTCCTTCAATTTTAAAAAAAAAAAAAAAAAATTTCACACACTTTGTATGTGAGCATATGCTTGAAACTAGTAAAAAAGGCTTCAAATTTTTAAATTTTAACTAAAAATCATCTATTAACTTTATTTAATAGTTTTAATAGTAAGGATATGAGAGAGAGGAAAAAAAATAAAATAAAACCCAAACTAAAAGCATGTGAGCACACCACTAGAGGAAATTACAGCCAGCTTGAAAACGAACGCGAAAAGCATACAATGACTGGGCAAGTCAATCCTATGAAGTTTGCTGCTGAATCATGATCCATCTTTTTCTCCTTGTGTGGTTTCCACCATTTATGTCGTTGCTGTGTCTTGTTTTCCATCGCAAATAAAGTAAAAAGTGGAACGAGTTAAAGAGGAAGAGATTTATATAGAGGAGGATGGGAATCTGCATCTGCATATCTGTAAATATTTTGGAATATTATAATTTAGTTATGATCATTTCGCAAGTATTGGAATCTACAAATGTCAGTTGTGATCATTTTGCAAGAAATTGATAATTTAGTTGTTCTTGTCTGTGTCTTGGAGGAGGGGAAAATGGGTGGAAAGGCTTGGGAATTCCAATGGTTAATGAAATTAAAAATAGTTGCTTATGAAAACGAACGAGCCAATATTTATAAAACTAGACCAAGAAATAGATACTATTTATGAAACTGTATCGATTATTATATACTATTTATGAAACTGGACAAGAACTAGACGCTATTTATAAAACATGAAATAACATGACCAAGAACTAGGCACTACATATGAAAGTGGACCAAGAACTAGACATTATTTATGAAGCTCGACCAAGAACTAGGCACTATTTATGAAACTATACCAATTTGTATACACTATTTATGAAATAGGACCCAATAACTAGACACTATTTATGAAAGTGAACAAAAAATTAGACACTATTGATGAATCTGGACCAATAAATAGTGTAGTACCATTGAATTTGAATTTCATAAATAGTATAGTACTGTTCAGTTTCATAAATAATGTTCAGTTTCATAAATAGTGAAGTATTGTTAAGTTTCATAAACAATATAGTACTGTTCAGGCGCAGATCCCATGCGTCAGTTTTTTTATATATTAAAATAGTGTCATTTTCATTAAAATTTAAGTTCTTTTGTTCTCTTTATTAAAATTTAAAGATTTTTCATTAAAATTTAAGTTTTTTTTATTAAATAAAGTTATAGCATGATTTTTTGTTAAAATAAATTTCGCCCAAACCCTTTTCAAGCTCCCGTATATATATGAGATTGAACAAGGTTTTGTTTTAACCAAATCAAATTAATTTGAGGCAACTGTGACTAGTTGTAAGAGTTTTTTAGCGTGTTACCAATTACTATATCTATATAATATAATGAAATTGAATAAGGGTCTTGGTTTAACCAAATTAAGTTAATTTCAAGCCAATTGTGACAAGTTGTAAAAGTTTTTTTAGCGTCTATTAAATTAGCACTACTGTACAGTAGTTCACTTTTTCCTCATTAAACCATCTGATCTAGTTAGACCATGCCCATTTGGCCCTGCAAGTGGTTCTGGAAGCGTATAATATAATCAAACCGTTGACTTGGATTATGCAGATGACCTTGACTTAATCCCTAAAAAACGTTTTTTGACCAAGCCCTAAAGCCATCATAAGTGCATGTTAGGTAGCTTAAACCGAGTAAACGGTTTAGGTTAGTTTAAAGGAGTCTTAGATGCTAATTAATTTGTAGGGACAAAGAAGTGTTATTTGGGTGACAAATTAATAGAACGTTTGGGACTTGCAGATCAGTATGAAAGGGTGATTTCTAACTGTCGAAGACTTTGCTTTTTGCTTGGTCATGATCGAGTACAAAAGGGTTTGTATAGCTTTTGAGAAAACCTTTCGGGAGTATAAAGGGGGTGTGAAAAGGAGGAAGTTAAGGAAAGGAAGCTATGATCATATTTGCAGTCATAGAAAGTGAAGAAACTTTAATTTCTCTTTCCCTCTGGATCTTTTGAAACAAATCAAGAACGCTGAATCCTTGATAAAATTTAAAAAATAGAAATCTAGACAATCTTAGAGCATCTATGTTGGTATAGGCAAATTAAGTAGACAAAATTGCCCCATACGGAATTCTGTGACATGTTAACTACTCAATCTTCATAAAAAGATTGATCTCTCCAATAGGCTAGGTAAACTAAATAAGCTTTAGAGTGAGTTCTTAATCCGTTTCTTTGTTGCTTTCGAGTCCAAACCTACGTTTGCTTAGTAAGTAAGATTGAGTTGTGCGAAAGGTTAGAAGCCAAAGACTTCGGTAATAATAAATAGTATAACACACTTGTTTCTTTATCTTACCCATAAGCTAAGGCATGTTCTTCATGTTACAACTGATAGAAAGCTGATGAATCATCCTGATAATTACGATTACTTATGCACAATTTGGTGGTTACTTGTCAATACCATTAGAACAAGATTTTACTTATATATAGCCCATTCTCACCAATACTTAACCATTCAATTACCTTTACTAGTGCCCCACTCCAACCCACTGATGTCGATATAATTTTAGGCTTTTTCGCTATGGCCGTGAAGATATATTGATTATATTCCCTCTGCATGCCAACCACTAGACAAGTTAAAAGAATGAGGATACTATTCAGATATTCTTTGTGTGGATTTTTTTTTCGGATTCTCTTTGTGAGGATCTTAAGGATCCTCAAATCGTGTATGTTCATCACACATTATGCAGTTAGAAATTATTTTAAATATTTTTGTTTACAATTAAACATGAACAATACCTGACGAAAACTAATCGCACGATATACGATGAACGAACACGATGTAAGGATCCGAAGAGGATCCTCATTCAAGTTAAAATTCGATTCGGTTGTCTACATCAAAACTTCTCTTTTAATTAACACATTTTTCGAGTGTGAAAAGATAATTAAGTTCCAACTCGGTAATTAACATTTTGACTTTGGATAATGTTAGGGATACTAGATTTTTTAAATCAAATTTGCAAACCAAATGATATAGTTGTTGATGATTGGATTATTAGTTAAGTGTCGATTAACGTGCTTATTTCCTATTAATGACACAAATGTTTACAAATTTAATGTAAGATTTTGACCTACCTAGTATTACTCTTTCACTTTTTGTTTTGGTTATGAATTGAGAGGGTAATAAATGAAAGATCAGAGATCGAGGAGAGAAAATATGTAGAAATCACAACCCAAACAATTTAAGTTTAAAACAAAAATAAAATAGAAATTAGTGAAATGACATGGCTGCCAAACAAACAATATACATTTTTGGACTCTGAATTGCAGTTGGAGCTTCAGAAACTCAAACCAAACAGTCGTCGATCGATCTCATACTTCTGGGCATACGGCTGGTTGTTTGTTGCAACACAACACTTGCATCATTATATTATAGGAAAACTAACGAAAAGTTCAAAAAAACTTCTCTTTTAATGAAAATTCTTTTTTAAAAGTATAATGAATAGTATAAAAAAATGTATAAATATAATTTTTCATTAAAAATAAACCGGAAGTATTTTGTTAAACATTTTTATTATTATTTGCGTGTCGCCAGCGCATTTTTGTACGTAAGCTAAGTACCTTTGTCAGCACATTTAATTTAACCTTTTGCGCAAGAGACGTGTTGACTGCCTAAGGCTTACTGGCTTAGCTTTCGCATAATATATTGCTTTCCCACTTCCACGTCTCTTCCGTCAACAAATTGCCAATCAAACAAACTCCATCTTTCTTCAATTTGATGTTTAAGTTCTTTTTGTTCGCTTAAATTAGAATTTGAAGACTTTTGACAACAACAAAAAAATTAGAGTTTGAAGACTCACTTCTTAGCTCCCTCTCATGTTAACACATATAAATTTGGAAAAGTCTGAATTTCTCTTTAAAATCCGTAATTTAATACTAAAAATTCAAGAATAATATCAACTCTAGTTGATTTGAAATTTATTTCTTACTCTATTTTTAAGTTCTCCAGACTCCTTCATTTTCCTATTTTATTAAGCAAAAACGCCCTTAGTGTTGCTGTGATTCTACTGCTAATATTGGGGGCAATAAGAGTTTGACCAACCAAATTCAATCTTTCTTTTGTAATTAAGGTAATGATTTGGAGTATGAAAGCATAGAAAAAACCTTAAGTGTGGTAGGCATTATCGGGTAATCGACACTTAAGGATGTGCGCACAACTAGATATCGTATGGCTTTCTTTTGTTTTTTAGGGTTCAAAACAATCAAATAAAATCTTTTTTTTTTTTTTTTTTTTTTTTTGGGGGAATCATATAAAGCTTGTTAGAAAAAAAAAAATAGGAAAAAGATTACTTTAGTTCAATAAGTCAATGAACATTTCATGTCTTAGCTTAGTCCATCTAGTTATTAAGGCCTTTTCTAAAGAGCAAAGAGAACAAAAGCAGAGCAGCTTTCCTCCTCGAGGGTAAGATTAGACCAAGTATTTTAAAATTAGTAGCAAAAACCCTTAAAATTACGAATTGTTAGTCCATTCCATTCGTCAAACTATTAAGTTAACTACTAATGTTTTATGGGCACTCAATAACTAAATCTTCATTTCTTTATATCCATAAATGTTCAACTTGCCAAGTGAGTTATAAAACGCTCTGCTTGTGCCAGATACCCTTAATAATAATACCTGCCAATTGATCTTTGGTCTTCACGAACGGAACGTCAAATGACTCAAATATTATCCATTCTATGTTAAATTTTAACTGCAAATTTGATTAGTAGGGTGTATTGATTAATGTACCATATTGGTCCGCTCACTACAAGTTATAGAATCAAGTGACATAAAAATGCTGCTGATGGTGGTGCAGATGTCGGCCCTAACAGTGAAAAGCAAGTCCATTGTGATCACAGGCCATTCTATAGGAGGAACAACTGCCTCACTCTGTGCTCTCTGGCTCCTTTCTTCCCTCCAATCCGCCTCTTCCACCCTTTCAGTCCTTTGCATTACCTTCGGATCACCATTGCTCGGCAATGCCTGCCTTTCGCGAGCAATCCTCCGAGAAAGATGGGGTGGCAATTTTTTCCACGTAGTTTCCAAGTACGACATCATGCCAAGACTACTCCTTGCTCCAATTGAATCATGCAGCGCTCAATTACTGCATTTCTTACTACAATGCTTTCAGCACTTTCGAAATCTTGGTGTTCATGTTCAACTGCGCGACGAAGAGAAAGCTGCACTATCCAGCTTCGTGTCAGCTTATTTACGTGCGTCATCATTGCAAGAAGGAGAAGAGAGAGAAAGCAGCAGCAGCATGTCGTATTGTCCGTTTGGGAGCTACTTGTTTTGCTCACAAGAGGGCGCTGTGTGTGTGGAGAATGCAGTGTCTGTGATGACAATGATGCATTTGATGTTTATGCCAGCTGAAGCTAACCCAATGTGCTGTATCCAGGATCATCTCAACTACGGAGATTATGTTGACAAGATTTCTTCACAGTTTCTGAAGACAAGCTTCATGCAGCAGGATGAGCTTCCAGAATCAAGCTACGAAGCAGGGGTTGCATTGGCATTACAGTCCTTAGGAATAAATAGCCACGTATGTGTGTTTCGTTTGTGAAATGAACCGAACCTTTTTTCATCCGTTCATCTCATGTGTATATGTTGAATTAATGAATTTCAGGAACCAGCTGCCGCACCTGCGAAAGAGTGCCTAAAGATAGCAAGGCGATTAGGACGTACCCCAAGTTTGAATTGTGCTAATTTAGCTGTTCGGCTCTCCAAGTACACGCCTCACAGAGCTGAAATCGAGTGGTACATGGCATCCTGCGACGAGTCTGGTGAGCAACTGGGGTACTATGACGCCTTCAAGCATAGGGGCTCCTCAAAAAAGGGTAACAGGGTCAACATGAACCGCCTCATGCTTGCTGCATTTTGGGATGGGGTGATAAAAATGATGGAGACAAATGAGCTGCCTCACGATTTTCACAGGCGAGCAAAATGGGTAAATGCATCCCAGTTTTACATGCTCCTCGTTGAGCCATTGGACATCGCGGAGTACTATAGAACTGGTATGCACCATGTCAAGGGTCATTACTTGGCGCATGGAAGAGAGAGGAGGTTTGAAATATTCGACAGATGGTGGAAGGAGAGAAGCATCAACGATCAGAAGCAAAGTAGAAGCAGAAGCAAGTTTGCAGGTTTGACTCAGGATTCGTGCTTCTGGGCAAAGGTGGAGGAAGCTAGGGAATGGCTTACTAATTTTAGAAGTGAGACTGATACAAGGAAGCTACATTCTCTGTGGGAAAGTATCAATAACTTCGACAGCTATGCAGCCGGTTTGGTCCAGAGAAAGGAGGTCTCTAAAGACGTTATGGCAAAGAACTCAAGCTACATGAAATGGCTGCAAGAGTTGGCAGATCTGAGATCGCAGGTACGTCACGTCCAGCTTCAAATTCCAAAGTCTTAGAGATGGGTCTTATTTACTTCCCTAGTTTGCATTCTGGAAGGCTATGCAATGCATATGCATAGATGTTTAAACTTTAAAACTTGTGCTTTAAGTCTTTAATTTTGTACTAGACTTTGTCAACTTCGTCTTAATTATGGCATAAATTTGTCTGATATGTATATACAATCTGTGCGCAAGTGTTCATGTGTGCGCGCGTGTAAATTACCTTTCGGTTATCAGTTTCAATGTTTCTAACAGGTCCTTTGAACCATTTCCTTGCATCCAACATCCACCATAGCATTATTAGCCCCATTCCCACACTCAAAGCAGCAGGTGCATAGTCGAATGTATTCCAAGTAACTGGGTAGAAAGTCGGGAGGAGGAGAAGAAGGGAAGACCGAACAGGTATAACAAATCCACAGGAAGGCAACCAAGCAAATTGGCCTTCTTGCTTTCCCCAAATAAAATCGTCCATCTTTCAAGTTGCTCGCCGGCATTACCAATCTTGCAAAGATTGGAACTGCATATCCTCCTACCCATCTAATTCCATGCACATGTCGAAGTTTTGGCAGTGACGACTAGATTGACTCTCAAAATTGGAAGTCCGAGGAGAATGCAGATATTCAGTCTCTGTAGCTAAAAGTTGCAGTTTGGATGTTCACCGATTAGTCATACTGATTCAAACAGATGATATATTTGTCACGAAGTTTTTCTTTTCCCTCGTGCTCAACCATTCAAATTCGGGCTATCGGCTATGAAGAGCCACACCAAACAGTTTTACTTCCCCTGAAAGAACAAATCAAATCCACTTTGCAAAAGTTGTAGTACAATGAAACAGTCGGGCAATATCGTTCTATTCGTTCTAGATTTCACTGTCAAGGAAACAAATCAATAAGCACACAGCAGATACCTCTTTCAAATTCTCAATAAAATTGGATATATCGGTTGTGTTTCCTGCTACATTCTTGTATAGCAATTAGCAATGAAAATATGATAAAACAGTAATATGACAAAGTAGCAAGTTCTCTCCTCTCTTTCCAGTTGAAATATAAAAATTCAAAATTTCAGTTGCACTGTACTTCAACTGCAAGCTTCTTTGGTTCACTCAGACACGAACCCTTACTAAAATTTTCTTCTGTTAATTCTACGTCGCATTGGTTCTTATTTAAGCAGACCTGCAATAAGTAGAAAGCATGTTAGGAAACTGACAGTAAAGACTCAAGTCGTATAAATGCCGATAATTATATTACATGAGATTATGTAAGGTAAGGGTGGATCCAGTAATGTTCAAAAGGGAACTAAAAAAACCGAACTATTTATGGACAACGAAGAACACCTAAATTTAAGGTCCAAATGACATGAATTGAATTAAAGAAATACGACTTTTGTATACTAGGTAAGGTTAAAGTTGAAGAAACACTATCTAAAGCTGGTTGGGGTGGGCTAACTGTCAAAAACCTCTAAATTATATGCTATCAAAATGTAATCAAACTTGCTGACAAGTTTTGAATTAAAGATAGTTTGTAAAAATGTTAGCAAGCGTGCTGACAAGCTTACTGGAATAGGAAATCCTCCCCAACAATGACAACAAATACTCAATTGGACACATCTATAATTCCAGTTGAACTCACATAAAGGGGAGTTGGATGTGCTTACCTTTTCGACCACAGAAATGGAGTTAGGGTCATGGCAGTTGCCCTGTGTATAGGACCCACAGGCGCCTGTAGGATTCCCGAAGCTGGCAAATTTTACACTTGAAATATGTGTATCCTCGGGGCAACCTAAATGGATGGTTGCAACGGTTTTGTTACTTCCACTTCCATCATTCCAAGATTCAAGGTCAATAGAGGGGTAATTCTCTGCTACAAGAGCGCACACACCGGTGATTTTCCGCCTTGAGAACTCAATTTTGGATGGATCTCCACCTTTCTCCTCGAATATCACCAGTACGTTTCCAGATTGCTTGAACCAAGACCGTGGAACATGGTACCTGGTCCAGAAACAGTAAGAGGTGAGTTTTTCATGGTGACAAACAATAGAGATGTCAGTTTGCATCATGCAGTTTCGTCTCATTAATTTTAGAAGAAAAGAACTGAGAACACCATGAAGATCGAAGTTCATTACTGTAAAATATTTCGTGAATTGACAACATAAAAAAGTACAAACTTGTTGACAAGGGGAAACAGAGCATGATACTTGTATTTTGTGGGTTCGTATCTACACATCGAAGTGAAGTCTCTAAACCATAAACACCATAGTTATGTTTTTTTTGGAAAGAAAAATGGCATTGAAAATTTGTGAAAGGATTCCAAAGCCTATGTACTGATACATACACATGTACGTATATACAACCTTGCTTGTGTGTGTGTATTCATGCCTGTGCTTGATGGTCATCGTATCCTGGTAACAGCGTAAAAGCTTTTTCATACATTAGTTCAAATACATAATTCTCGAGTTCTGAGCTTCTCCTTTTTCTCATTTTAAGATCTGATAAAGGTCACGGAACATTTATCTACATCTGTCTGGTGTAAAAATATTTTGGCAGCAATTGAAACAGATTAAAAAAATAATTGTCTTCCAAAGACAAAAGGTGTAATGATTTTTTTCCAATGTTATATTACCATCTTTGCGTTGGTTCTCCACACCCTGTATTGCATTTGTCTGGATCGAATTTGCCTCTGTAATTGCATTCTTTAACACATCCATGTAAAGGGCCCTTCCTAGGCCAGTATCTTCCAATCTCTTCTCCATTTAACCAAGCTAGACCTTTTCCCATGTGAATCATATCCAAACCAACGGGATCATCACCCGGTGGAGGGTCCACAATAACCTGCAATATTTCGAGTAACCAATTATTCTCTATTACCTCTAGTAAACAGCTGTGTTCAAACCAAGTAATTGGTTATCGTCATACATAAGAGATGTCGGGTAATCCAAGTGCTCACCTTATACCATGTCAAAGGCTGTTCCTTTGGAGGTTCTGAGGCTGAAATCCAATTTACATTACCGAAACCTTCTTCCTTGTCAAGACCTTGATGCTCCCCTTCCAATCCAATCTGGAAATGGAAGAAAGAAATTAAGGTAAGTCAGTTAAAAATTTAAAATGGGCTGCAACCACATTTTAGACCCTTGTAAGATATTAACAGGTTGCAGTTTATGCTGTGTTCGCTCCAATTAAAGAAGTAAAAAGACAATAACACAAGATATAAAAAGGGAGAAAATACCTTGTAGGTCCAATTATACGCTGACAAATCTATTGTCCCATTGTTGAATCCCTGAATCTTGACACTAGTTAGCCCTGCCCCTACCCATTCATAAAATGATCCTGCGTTCTAAAAGCATGAAGAAAAGATCAATAAGCTGTTGAAAATGTTGGAAACAAGGTACATAGATGGTTGGTAAGGAGCCAACTAGTTTCAACCAGTACACTCAATACGGAAACCTGTATTGATGTTCATTCGGCGAAAAAAGATCATATTATGGAGGCCCATCCATCAATGTGGTCCAATGTATGAAATGTCTTTTTTCCCTTTAGGTTTTCCATGTAAGATAGCAGTACATGAAAAAATCATTTATCCATGTGATTACCATCACGGTCATATCAATGTTTATCAACACCATGTTTGTCTGTATATTTGACAACAATTAGACGAATAAATAGTTGCAGATTTTGTAGGGATGACTCTTGAAGAAAATCCTACAAAATGTTCTCCAATCTGAAAGATTTTTTGTTAGATTGATTTTTGAAAGGGACCTAAAAAAGAGATGCTTTGGACTATTGAACCGCATTGTAAGCGAGCTCCTCAAAGAGGACTCCTCGTCAGAAGCTCTAATTCAAAAATTATTAAGTTAACAAAATAACCGGAGTTGCAGACATATATTCAAATAATACACCTGTGTATACACGTTGTTGTTTTCCGTGGTGCACCAGATGAAAGTGGTTTACACTAGTCTCAACTGACAGTTAACATTGAATAAATCATGGAAATTAGACATGACAGAAGACAACTATACCTGCAGACCAACTGTCATGCTTAGTAGAGCAATATCATTCTTCCCCTCCTTCAGAGAGATGGGAGTTTTTAATTTGAAGGGGAAGTGCGTGCCATTTCCAGCTGCACTAGCTGAACATCAAGCATATAAGACATTTATTAGCAAGAGGCTGTCCAAAAAGGATTTAGAATTAAATGACTCCAGCTGTGGGGTTTACTAAATTAATACTGTCAACAAATAACAAAATTAACTAGAACGTCAACTAATCATGGAGGTAACCAGAACAATGCACCAGAATATTTAGAATACTGGATGGCAGTAATGTAGCACCCACAAATGAGATAGACATGCACCAAAAACTGTTTCATAAATCTAATCGCACAGATCTGTTTTCAACAGTCTATACTTTGTAAGGGTGTAGTTAAAGATGGAGCACCTAATTGAACATAAATTGGTAAATGGATGGAGATGCTTAGGTTCTTTGAAATGCAATGGTTTGAATATCAGAGGTGGGAGTTTTATATTCTCATCATGACTCCCCACCCCACCCCCAAAATGTGATAGACTAGGCCAAACACGGGGCTCAGACATGTGGCCAAATGGGGCCTGACCTCTTAATAACCGTTTATAGTTGGAGCATCCAACCCAGAACCAACTGCCAAAGGCGGGAGACCAAGGAGCTTATTTACTGAAATGAAACACTTAGAATAACCTATGTAAGATTGTTATATCCTCAACAATAACTTCTGTCTCAATTTATGAGATGTCTTCATGAAATAAGAAAAAGTCACAAACTTCTGCCTCAATTCAGCCACAAATTATTTTTACAAGCATAAGCGTACCATCAAAATACCTAGTCCTGCAGATCAGGTATGACTTAAACAGAAAAAGAAGCAAGTCCATAGAAGCTTTCATTTTGAAATTGACCATAAGTCATTTAGACAAGAAAAATAACCTTGGAGCTCTTGATTCACAAAAGCATGGACAGCATGACCCTTTGATTCAATTAGAAGAACTGGCGAGCTTCCCTTCTTTAAGAACTCTTCATTTTCACCGACCAATATGCTGCCATTAAAAGAATCATATGAGTCAAAGAAATTACTTGATTCAGAAAATCCTAGAGAAAATGACTTTAGATGGTAAACTATGCCGTTATTTTTTTCCGAATGAGCAGAGACAAACCTTGTTGTATACCAAAGATAGTCCGTCGTAAATTTTGTTGTGTTAATGTGATCTACCAAGCCACTTTTTACAAAGTCCGCTTCACCCCAAATCCCAGCTTTCTCCACAAATACATCCCATTTCAGATCTTTCAAGCTTTTATCTGCTGATCCCGATCCCACTGATAGCTGCAAACTCTCAGGTAACATTTCAACTACAGAGCTCTGGGATCCAACCTATTGGAAAATTTCAAGTTGAATTGTAAACCCTAATTCAAAGCTAAAGTGATAAAAAAAAATTCAGGAAAGTTAGAGGGGCATATGTCATGACTATTTATTTGTGAATCACTTGTAAAGAGTGCAGAAATCAAGGGAATATTTCTTGATAAGGTAATGTAGATCGTTGGTCTTAGTACAATATGTCATCACCATTCCATCAGCAGTTATTCACATATCATTTCTCGAGGACTCATAAATCAATGGAATATTTCTTGATAAGGTAGATATCAGTACAAGAGAGTTTTATTTCAAACTCTCTACCGTCATTTATGCCATAAATTGTAGAGCATGCCAGCTTACTAGTCTATCATGTAAACAGTAAACCAGACCGGTTAGAGAACAATTTGTAATGTTTAGGGCCACTCCCAAGAACGACAATATATCATTTTCATATCATTTCCATCTGCATACTGTTTCATTGTTCTATTTTTTCCTTTCTATATATTCTCTATGTATGCGCTCGCGCGTGGACACACACATACTGTTTCATTGTTTCAGTGTTTCCTCTCCATGAATGGGAGCACACATATGTAGACATATAAAGCGAGCATCTAGGGAGTGGTCTCCATTTTCTAGAAAAGCAGAAATATCTTTGCATTATAGTTGAATGATCTGAACTGTCTGTTTTTCAAATCTCTGTTTAAGGGTCATCATGATGGTAATAAAATGATTATATATCTTCATATTTGGCTGATTTCTTGACAAGGATGAACCTTGAATGGAGATTTAATAGTTAGACGGTTCGGATCATTTTACTAGGATGATAAGTTTGTGATACAGGACAGCATAAACACTAAGATCTAAATGTAAAAATTAAAGTGACCTGCCATTTAAACCACCTGACTTGAAGTTTGAACAACATCCTGTATGTCTAAGATCTAAATTGTATCTCTACATATAGAGATACATGTGATACATGCTTGTATCATTGAATACAAGATGAGCTAAACATACAAACTTTTAAAACTAAGTTACCTTGATAGAATGCAGGCATCAGAAACTTAAAAGTTACCTTTGCTGTATTAAACACTACATTCTTGCAGTCTGGCAGTATGCTAACCGACCATGCTGGAAGATGATATGACATGTTTTGAAATTCTACCGTCTTGTCATTTTTGTCATCCATGTTCGCTATAAAGGCAGCACATGCTCCAGAAGAGTTGGTGAAGACATCAGCCTACAACATAGGATACTGTTCAGTAATGGTTCCCCACAGTCAAGCAGATTAAAAGCATAAACAGGCGGAACTAGAGATTAAAACTTCCAGTAAAAAATTATATGCAGAAATGAGATGGTACTGCATATATTTAGGTTTAACAGATCCACTTACAAGAACCATATAGCAATTCTTGCATATGTCAGTATCAGAATATCAAATTAATTCGAACATATCTAATGATCTTGAAGATGAAGTCGGTCAAATACCAAGCTTTAAACATGTTTTAGTGCCGAGGACAATAACCTGAATTACATACACCGAGCTTATAACTAGTTTTAACTTTCATTTGATAACTAAATTTATATACAAAAAAAAATGATTAATATCTAGCAAAGATGTAGTCAAATACTACGATAAAATATACCTCTAGGGAAGGACCCAGTGATACATTAGTTGGCTGACTGTTGAGCATAATATGCTCACATAACTTGATGGCTCTGTGAAGTTGCTTAAGGTGCCCCCATTTTGGAAGCCTAGGTAATCCATATTCATCAATTGGTGCCTCATAATCATAACTTGTGGTAATGAATGGCCCACCTGAAGTTCGACCAAAATTTGTTCCTCCATGATACTAAACCACGAAAAGAAAATAAATGATAAAGCCAAAATTAACACCATTGATAATTATTTCAAAAACCGTAATGCCAACAAGAAGATAGTAATTAAGTACAAAATTGACATGGAATGTGATATTAGATGCAACAAAATGAAGTACCATATAGTAATTGTGTACGCTTCCGCCTTTTTGGAAAAAGCGAGCTACAGAAAAAGCAATATCTTCAGCTGGCCGGTGAGGATTCCAGCCCCCAAATGTTTTAAACCTGAAATGGATAGAGATTGATCCAAGCACATAAGATGAAATTTTGATTCCCAAAGAAAGAATATTAGAAGCATCATTGATTCATTGGCCTTTTGGGATGGGAGCTGAATTGTATTTGGTTTTCAAAGCGCCATAGTTTCATGAAGACAACTTATGATGAGGAAACCATAACAGAAAAACTGCGCAGTATAGTAATAGAAACATGAACAGAGAGACAGAGGTGAAATACTACATTACCAGCCAGGCCAATTCTCTGTCCAAATTTTAGGTTTGTTCTGATAGATAGGCGTAAACTGGTCACAGTAGAAGGAGTTACAAGTATTTATCTGGAAAAGAAACATGGGATTGGTAATCAGTTATAGTCTATAACAATATAGACCGGTCACAAACAAGTAACCATTTAATTCTGCCTGGGATCATAATGGGGTTTTATTTTGCGATACAAAACATGGCTAAGTAGATTTGCCAAATAAAACTTGTACATGTAATAGATAAGGTGAACAAATGAGCATTTTCAGGTTTTATATCGTTTTGACATAAAAAGAATACTTCATTTGAGAAATTGCAGTACAAAACTTTGATGAAAAATGTCAGAAATAGACCTTAAATCTCACAAACACATTTAAGGAAAACATCATTTGTTTACACGTGCAGGATGAATACTGTCCCGATTCCATAAGTAAAAACAAAAACTTTTTAATCTCACAAAATCATTTTTACTTTATTTCAAACATAATACACAGAATGTGGATTCTGTTAATTGTATATTTACATTTGATAATTGTAAATAAACAGAAATTCTCTATGGTATGATAAGTGATAAACCGTTCAAGACCCTTACCACAGACTCTGGAGCGTCAAATTGTTGGCACATTATCCAAGGGACACCTATATTCTGAGAAACAGCCATACTAGCAGCCCACATAGCATATTGTTTACCCCCTTCTCCATAATCCTTTTCATAGTATCCATATTCATTTTCTACCTGCAACCCACAATGCACCATTCTATGAATCTTAACATCTGCTCGACGACATACATAAATGAGATTTGAAGCAAATTCCCAACAAACAAGAAGCAAAACTAAAGCTGGAGCAAAATCCCAAACCCTGCAATTGATTTACTTGATCAAAAAAATTAGTTGTGGGTTCTGAAAGACTAAAAATTCATGACTGAAACCAAAGTTAACAATGAATAGTTAACCAAATAGTGTAACTCTACGTAATCATACTCTACGGGGATTTCTCATATCAAATCTACTAGACACGAGAGATGTGTCTCGGAAATCTACTTTCAAGCACCCATATCCTTTAACTCTGGGAAATTACTTTCAAATACTAGTATCCCTTAACATAAGACACAATCACATACACAAACAATAGTCAAGAACTTCAATCTGTTTGGGATAATGCATACCATACTAGTAAGAAAACCAAAAATGTAGTCATGTTCCCTCATCAATTCATGTTCCCTCATCCTTATACTATTTAATAAAATTCTGTTTCCAATCACAGAAGTGAAATGTTGAAATCGAGAACCACTTCCAATCACACGATGTGATGATTCAGGGAACTAGAATGAATACACAATGTCACCAAGCTTAGTTAAAGGCTAATCTAGGAAAAAAAGCAAATCAGAACAAATAAGATCGATATCACCAGGGTTTTGAAATTTGACCTAGAGGACCCATTTTAATAGAAGGGAACAAGGTTCATGAAACATATATTTCTTTCCTCCTCCTTTCGACATCTCCGGTGCATTTTTAGAGTAGAAATGTAAGATTCTGGCATTGAAATATTTTCTCCACTGTTCTTATCTCTCAAGGAGGATAAATATACAGATATAAAGTATTGGTGCTGTGTAATTTCACAAAATCAGGACAGTTGATTGACTATCACCAGATGGTTCGGGAAGAAAAAAGATTGACTAGCACTCTCAAAGTCAAAGATGCTTGCCTGGGCCAAGATAATAGGACCCCCTTGCGATGCAAAAAACTTCTCCTGTTTCATTAGGTCAACTATGAATGTTGTGAACTTCTGCATGTGATACTGAAACCCCAGCAAGTTTAAAAAAGAAAATGAATCAGTTAGAGACATGTAATTAATTAATTAATCAAGTAAGTGTAAACTGAAAAATAATGGCAACACAATGGCCTAGTCATTGAGGCGAACAAGAAAGTAATAACAAAATGAATTCACTATCAAAGTTTATCACAAGATGACATGGAAGTATGAATATTCTTTTCAACCAAAAGAGAAAGAATATTCTTGGAACATCATCTGCAAAGATATGTAACCTAGGGTTTAACAATTTGACTCCCATACCTTAAAAGGCTTATTTTCAGTCCGAAACACAGTGCCAGGCACATAATGCAACCAAACAGGTATCCCTCTGTATTTACAAACGTGTTTTAGGAGTTGTCAGACAATAATTCAAGTCAGGAAAAAAAAAAAGAACAATCAACGACTAGGATATTAAATGGAGATATGCAGCAAGAGCCAATATTAACCTAGTCTCCGGTAGAAACTATATTACAACGAAAATAGAATGGCATACCCAAAGTACCATTCTGCTGCAACAAATGGGCCAATTCGAAGAATCAAATGCATCCCAGCCTGCTCGACGATTTTGACAAACTTTACCAGATCATATCGTCCCCCAAAATAATACTGAAAATCCCAAATAAGAAAAAGGAAAACGTGCAAATCAGTTTACTGTATACACAATCATAAGTAGCACTTAAGCACAATGTCCATAATCAAAGAGCCATTTGATTTGAAAGTGGACTCACATTGCCTGGAGATGGTTCATGGCCATTCCAAAACACATACGTCTCAATCACATCCACCCCTCCTTCTTTCGCCGTTTGAACTAGCTTCGGCCACATCTGCAAACAGGCACACAAACCGCAATCATGATTTAAACCAAATAACAATGCAGCTAGTGTTAAAGTTTCAGAGAGACGGGCCACGGCCCACCACTATCGCATCAACAGATCGAAAGTAACCAACAACAAAAAATCACAAGCATCCAAAATTCTAAATCAAATAACCAAACAAAATTAAAACGGATATGGCTCAAAGTCACAGGTCTACTATCCAATCGAACACTAAACTGCCAAGTAAAATGCAAAAGCTACCAACTTTTCAGCGTGACTATGATTTGAAAGGAAAGAGTAAAGTGGGTTTTGAATTAAATTTGAGAAATGAGAAGTGAAGTGGATTGGTTTAGTTACCTCAGGGACGCTGCGAGGGTAGTGAATGGCAGCAGAGATGAGGAGCTTCCGCTGGCCATCGATGATCAGAGACCGGCTGTCGTAGCTCACATTGCGCGCCGCAGCCGTTGCCAATAGCGCGATTGCCCAACACGGTAACAGCACAAGCAGCAGCAATGGCGGCAGCAGCTTCATCTTCTCCTTAGTTCTTGGTTCTTAGTTCTTGCTCAGCGCAACGGTAGCTTAATAATGATAGCTTGAAACGAGCTCACTCATTGGCCTTTGGGAACATGGTTGGTTGGCGGAGAGAGAGAGAGAGGGAGAACAGAGCATGTGAACTTGTGTAATCTATTTATGGCGAATAGTTGAGGGTTTTCGAGCTCAGCAATCTGAGTGGGACAGAAACTGCCGAATACTGTCCAATGGGTAGTGAGAAAAGGAGGACAGGGGGTTTCAACGTGACCAGTACATTACGTGTTATTATACAAATAATAAAATATGTATGCTAAAAAGTTAATAACTTGAAAAATAAAATTTTTCACCATTTTTATTAACGCACATGATGTAGCATTTGTGTTCTCGTCACTACTAAAAATTTCTCTTTTTGGGTTTTAGGGAAAGGAAGTCGGTGGATCTCACGACTTTCCCGTACAAGATTTTGCCTACAAAGATTTTCAAGCGATGTCGGAGTCATGAGTCATCCTATTCCTATCTCTCTCCTTAAGCATCGCATATGCCAATCATAGGAAATAATTTAATAGAATTTAATACTACAAGTTAAGACACGTGTACACGACTACACGTAAATAGTAAATACTTGGGTTTAATAGGAATTAATCTTACTAAATAAGACACGTGTACATGTTAAATACTTAAGTTTATATATGTTAAATACTTTGGTTTAATAGGAATTAATATTACTAGGTAAGACATGTGTGCATGTTAAATATTTGGGTTTAATAGGAATTAATATTACAAGGTAAGACACGTGTATATATTAAATACTTGGGTTTAATAGGAATTAATATTAATAAATAAGACACGTGTAGGTGATAAATTCTTGGGTTTAATATGAATTAACCTTACAAGATAAGACATGCATACATGTTAAATACTTGTGTTTATTCAAAATTAATCTTACTAGGTAAAACACGTGTAAACGATAAATACTGAGGTTTAATAGGAATTAATCTTACTAGGTAAGACACGTGTACATGTTAAATACTTGGGTTTAATAGGAATTAATCTTACTAATAAGACACGTGTAGATGATAAATTTTTGGGTTTAATATGAATTAACCTTACAAGGTAAGACATGCATACATGTTAAATACTTGGGTTTATTCAGAATAATCTTACTAGGTAAAACATGTGTACACGATAAATACTGAGGTTTAATAGGAATTAATCTTACTTGGTAAGTCTGGTAAGACACTACACAATGAATACTTGGGTCTAATAGGAATTAATCTTGCTAGGTAAGACGCGTGTACATGTTAAATACTTGGGTTTAATAGGAATTAATATTACAAGATAAGAAACGTATACAAGGTAAGAAATGTATACACATGTACATGTTTTCAAAAGAGCGTTATTTTGTGTAATTAATCACTCGAAATCAAGTGGTATAAACACAAAATAAAACGTACAAAAATCTAATTACACGAATCAACGAAAATGAATAAATATTCTCAATGCATTTAATTAAGTAGGTGTTCATAACTTTAGTTAACGCAAAGGAACAAAATCCTACTTCTTTCTCAATTTCATTTTGCACTTGTCTAACTCACAGCGCCCCGTCAAACTCACTCTTTCTCATGCTTCCCAATCGTGTACTCCAATCAACCTCCACCGATTCCACATCTGTCTCCAACTCGCACGTTAACTAATTTTTGATGTAATTTCTTTTCATACGATTATCGGTTGATTCCTTTTTTTGAATCCGGATTCTCTTTGTGAGGATGAATTCGTGAATCGTGTTCTTTCATTGTATATTGTACGATCAGAAATTATTTTAAGTATTTTTATTTAAAATTAAATACAAACAGTACTTGACAAAAACTGACCTCACGATGTACGATAAACAGACACGATTCACAGATTCCTAAGATCCTCACCAAAAGGATCCTGATCTTGTTGGCTTTTTTCTACCCTCTTCTGGTCAAACTGCAACTTTGTAATTTCAAAGTCAATTACCCAAAAAATGGATCCGACAATCCAAAAGATTCAGAAATCATGTATGTTCATTGTATATCGTACAGTTAGAAATTATTTAAAATTTAAAATTTAAAATTAAATTAAATAGTACCTAACGAAAACTGATCACACGATATATAATAAATAAACATAATTTCTGAATCTTTCTGATCCCAAAAAAAAAATCCGACCAGAATCCTTTTTCCAATTGCCCAACCAAACTGTACGTTGGGCTGCTAAAACCTCACTTCATAAAAGAAAGGAAAAAAAAAACGCGTTGAATTGAACAAGTCGGTCCATTTTTTTTTGGTTTTTGTCAAAATACCCACCTTGAGGATTTCTTAAATCGTAACCAATAATTTTTGGGAAAAATTATATATCCTATCATAGAGTATTCTCTGGTTAAAGACAGTAAATCTTTAGTTTTATGATTTTTTAAACAATTTTATTTTGTATTCAAAATTTTAAATAGTATTATCAGCACAAAATATTAGTGGGAACACGCTCACACTTAAATTTCTTAGATTGAAACAAACTCAAAAGTTTAAAGTTCATTTTATCAAAATTGAAACTATGGATTCACTTTATTTATATGAGGCAAAAACTAAAGGTTGTACAGTGTGATTGACTGGAAGAAATACTTGTAAATATCCTTGGATGTTATTAAAGAATACAGATTTGTATTGGATGGTTATACAATCACTAGATTATATAGGTGTTAATGAAATAAATTAACGACCAACTACTTAGTAATTGTTGTAACGAAGCTCGTTGTGAGAAATAGTTTCATACGTAGTGGAAAGTGAAATGGTGTTTAAGGAAGTGTGAAGAGGGTTTCCACCATATTCTTCAAGCAAAACTAAAAGGTTTCCAGAGTTTTTGAGGAATGATCGAGGAATATGGTACCTGTAAAACATAAAAAACCAAATAAAATAAAATTTGTAGCAACTATGTGAGTCAATATATGTAATGATTTATATGAATTTGGTATTGAAAACTAACTTACATTGTTTGGGAAGGTTTTCCTTTAGAAGTAAGAAATGAAACCCAATAACGACCAATACTTTGGTCGTTAACCCAAGCTTCACCCTTCCCCATTGAGCTTAGGTTTAAGATGACTGGATCATTTCCTACCGGCGGCTCGAAAACAATCTGCAATTCATAAGTATGTGTGTTGGATATATATATGTATATTATCGAGCACAAATGGTATTCACAATAAATACACATATAAATTATCTAAACAATCTATTTTACAATAGTTCTCATCCGTATATTATTCTTCAAAAAATAAGAGAGATATGAAATCATTAAGAAATTTAATTGTGACACAGAATATTGACTTTCGTACTTCTCAAAAAAAACATTAATTTATCACCATCTAATTAAGTGGTCAACTGGTCATATGTTTTAGATTTCAGTAATTGTTTTGTATAAATTATCTTTGAAAAAAGACATAAATAATATGATTTCGCATCTTTAACACAAAATGCTGAGTAGCCCTATGAAGATAATTTTTACAAAATTGTATTTCATTAGGGAAGTATTATTGGCACTTTAAAAATCTCATTATATACTCCTCATAAGTGTATTTTTCTTTCCTAATATAAAAAGTTTGAAGTGTAGAATGAGATTTTTGGAATGCTAATAATAATTCCCTTTTATTATATAGTTATTCATAATTTTAGAGTTCATAGGTACTTGTCCGAGTATTTGTACTTCTTCTCGTAAAACATTTGACGTTTCAAAGTGTATTCATTTTTTTTTTTATATAGTTATTCATAATATTTTGCCCATACCTTGTACCAAGTAAGTGGTCGATTTGAAGAGCCTCCAACGTCACTCCATTCAACGTTGTCTATATTTTCTTCTTTGTATATTTGCATTTTCTCTCCAAGTAGTCCAACCTGCAAAGATCTCATTCAAATATATTAACAATTCATTTCTGTAGGTTATCCGTCAATAATTAAATTTTTTTTTTTTTCATTTTTTCTATAAGAGACCAGCTAGTTTTGCTTCATCCTTTCGGGGTTTGGAAGACTAACGTGGGCATTTCAGTTTTTCTCTAACCACCATCGTGTGATTTACCAACGTTACAAATCCATAATTAAAAGTTTTGAATTATTGAATATTGGTCATTAAGGTTTTACCTGATATCCCCAATCGTAATTAGTAAAATTGTACAATTCTTTTTTACTGCATTGAATTTCCACTCTTCTTAAGCCAGCAAATCTTCTTTCTAGAAAAGCTCCTGAATCCTTTGCAATTGCAGAGAAAAAAAAAAACTTGTTGAGTCGAGAAGACAAACTGAATGACAAATAAATATATATAAATACAATTATCGTAGTCATACCGGAAGTCCAACCATTACGCTTAGCAAAGAAATATTGTTTGTGCCGTTGTTTAAACCAATTGGTTTCTCCATGACGAATTGCTTCGTATCATGACTGCCATGGCCATTTCCTGTAAGAAACGAATCGAATTACATAAATTAAAACAAATAAATAATTCAATTGACTTGCTTTGAAATTTCAAAATTCAAAATGATTGGGATGTTCTAATAAAAATATGTAGTATGAGAATTGCTAACGAGACTCTCAAAAAAATTAAGCTCTTCATGAACTCTTTGTTATTTCATACTTTAAATTTTAATACATTATTTATAAGATGGTGCTTTTTCACTAAAGTAATCATCTTTAAACCTAGACGACACAAAATTGTTTTGATATTTATATGTGCATATATTGTTATTGCGTTACCTATATACATGTTGTTTATGAAAGCATGTGTTACATGTCCGAGAGACTCTACAACAAGTACCGGTTCAGCGCAAGAAATGTTGTGTTGAAAACTGTTCCAAAAAAAAAAAAATTAAAGGCTCCATTAGTTATTGAACCATGATTCGCTACTGATAAAAGAGTAGTAAGTACTACTGAAAAATTAATCATAAATGAATACGTATTTAAATAATTGAAATTGGAAATTGTGATTGGGCACTTGTCCATTTGTGATTGTATTTCAGCAACACTTACTATTATTCTTTTAGCAGCGAAGTATGGTTCTCAGTTATTTCTATAAATAAGAGGTTGTATACATGGAAAAAGTAGTATTTGGTAAGAGATGAAGAATGTACCTCAAAGTATACCAAAGATAATCCGATACATCTTTTGTCACGTTCATATGCTCGAGTAATGTGTCTGATTGTAGTGAAGTATTTTCAAAGTTTGGGATGATATCTGTGAACTTTTGCCATTTGTCCATTGTATCAAATATTTTTGTTGATCTTATGATTCTTTTGTTTTGCTTTGTATTAACCTATTAATAATAAGTAAGAACAAAACAAACCATTACTTTTCCTTGTGTGCCAATGTTCTACCATTATATGACAAGAAACTAGTTTAGAAAAAAGGTAAGTATCAATATCTATCAAACATGTAAAGTTGATTTAAATTGGTCTCAACCTTCTAAGGGTTTTAAATAACTAACTGTTACATTTAGAAAATTTGATTATACGTTAGGTCTAATGTTAAGTGATTACACCAACAAGGTTTAGTGAAGATGTGGTCAAATAATTGAGGGATATGGTTGAGTTTTCACTAACACATTATCTATGGAACCTTGAATTCCCATATCGACCTCTTTTAACCAAGTGAATATAGTGTTTAAGTTCGCAAAATAGGTTGAACTTAAGGATTTGGAGCTCCTCTATAGATGTGTATCACTGAAAATTCAAATTTGTCTACATCATCACTTAACAATGATGACATCAACAGTTAATGCTAGTGATCTAACAGCCAAATTTTCATAACATTAATGAATGTTTTAAAAATTTAAAACCAATTTGCAATCATTCTAAATTATTTTAAAACAATACCTTAAAATTTGAGTGATTATCCATACTTAAACTAAAATAATGGACAATGATTTGGAAATGTAGGTGTTAAGAAAAATGGATAGCTTTTTTTCTTCATATATGACAAGATTAGATAACTTTGTTTTAAAACCAAAACGAAAAAAAATTAATTAATTAATTAAAAAATTAAAAAAATTAAAAAAATTAGATAACTTACCCTTGCAGTATTGAAAATTTCTTTTTCACAGTCAGATAAAATGGCGACTGACTTTGGCATCAGCTCATGAGAAGCATTTCTGAACTGAACCGTAGCGTTACTTTTTTCATCGTTATTTATTAAAAATGCAACACATCTTCCTGCACTTTCTTCGCTAAAGACATAGGCCTAGACAAATAATATTCATTAATAATCAACTATGAATAATTGGTGTTTAATAAATCAGCTGAAGTAATAAAATGAAATAGGTACTCGTCGATTTTCTCCTGAACTTGTAAGGAGCTGTTAGTTTTCTCCTTAAATTTTAATTTTAGCCGATTACCGCTTGAACTTTTATAAGTGACCAATTTTTCTCTTGAATTTTTATTTTAGCTAATTACCACCTAAATTTTATAATTGGCCAATTTTTCCCCGAACTTTAATTAATTCCCCCTTCTAAACCCCTAAAATTCAAACTAGAAAAAGGGTACGAGTGAATTAGCAAAAGAGGAGAAGAAGAAAAAAACAATATTTTGTCCATATTAGGGAATCATCTTTTTACAATTATAAAGTTTAGTTTAGGGAAAATTTGGTTAATAATAAAAGTTCTGAGGGTGTAATTAGTTAAAATTAAAGTTTCATAAAGAAAATTGACAGCTCTCAAGAAGGAGGAAAATCGACAAATACCTCAAAGGCTGTTTAATGAATCAGATAAATTTGTATTATCTTACCTGTTGAAGTTGACCTAAAGAAAAATTAGTTCGTGTTCCGTTTAGTAAAGTTGTAGAGCAACTTTTAATTGCAGCATGCAACTCCTTTAGGTGACCCCACTTGGGTTGCCTTAATAAACCTAATTTGAGAGAACAATTTATAATTAGCGGTTACTTAATTAACCATGAATTAAATTGATGATTAACTACCTAATAAATAAATATGATGCAGAAGAACTCACCATATTCATCGAGAGGAGCTTGATCATAGTAACTTGTTATGACATATGCCGAGCCTGTTCTTCCGAAATTAGTTCCACCGTGATACTAGGTTACGGTAAGTGCAATACCAATTAATCAATTATTTGATTAATATATACTAAATGGGACCCACACAATAGATAGGATCCTCTCCGGATCCTCTTTGTGAGGATCCCGGGGATCCTTTAATCCTATTATTTCATCGCACATCTTACGGTCATAAATCATTTTAAATTATATTATTTAAAATTGAACACAAACAGTACATGACGAAAATTAACCGCACGATGTACGATGAATGAATAGGATTAAAGGATTCCCAGAATCCTCACAAAAAGGATCCGGCGAAGATCCTATCTCGTGTGTAAATATAAAAAACTTGAAAAAAAATTGTAATATGGAAGAGAAAGAATTTGAAGAGGAATGGAAGAGAGCGAGACAGAAAACGCGTGTTATTTTTATTTTTTAATTAGACTATTAGGAATATGCTTTGCTAACATATGGGTGAGGAAAGAAAAAAAAAGGTTAAGTTTTATTTTTGTACACAGAGTGTTTTATTAATAAATAGTATAGATATTTACATATATACTGATATAGAGAATAATGTTAGAATATGAGCGTAAGTTTAGATGTATTTCGCCTAGTTTATAAAGGATTAAAACTGGGAATGAATCTTAAATTACTCGCTCATATTAAAATTAGGAGACAATGTAGGTTTCCAACAATGATTCTAATAGGAGAATTGTAGGAATTGTTTGTCTATATAAATATGACATCTACTCTCACAGAAATAGACTCACTCATTATTAAACTAAAACCTATTGTTAGTTGAGCATTAAGAATTTGATAAAGATAGGAGAAGGTCAGCTGTGAAGATCATGGCTTCTTCATCAAGTATTTCTTACAAATAACTCTAAATATATATGATTAGGTTTAAGAGAGGTTTCAAAGGAGAAAAATTAAAGTATTTATTCTAAAACAAAGATTAATAAAAGGTAAGGAATGTTTTTAAAGGAGCTATGTTTGTAGAAACTCAAACATACCATGTAATAGTTGATGTAGCTTCCATTTCTAGCTATAAAGAGAGCCACATGAAATGCAATGTCTTCAGCAGACCTTATGTACGGTTCTCCACCATACACTTGATAGCTTGAAAAATAAGATGAAACACAGAAAAATTCGTGAAGAAATGTATTAACCACAGAAAAAGAAAAAAAAGGGAATCTCGTGAAAGGAACCAGAAGAATAGTTCAAGACATCGTGATTTAAAAATCATGAACTTGAAACAATAGATTATGATTTATGAATTTACTATTGATGACACAGATAGATTCTAAAGGGCACGTCCGAATATATAGACTACTATTGAATAAGATTATGTGAGTGCTAAATTTAAATGTGTCGTGGATTAAAATGTCATTAGACGAAAACATTATGTATATATATAAACTAGGAAAACATACAATGACGTCCAATTCTCTGTCCACATAGTGGGCTTATTGGGTGAGTTTGGTCCTCCAAAAGTTTGCCCACATTTCATGCCATTGCATGTATTAATCTGCATGCATGCCCGCATATTAGAGCGGATAATTAATTATAATATTAATACCATAGATAATTAAAACAACAAAACTAGTACGTTTTTGTCCTAATTAAAATGGATTAGTGAGTACTGACCACTGGATCAGGAGCATCGGTTTGCTTGCACATGACCCATGGTGCACCAGTCTGGAGGTCAACTGCCATTTTTGCAGCCCAACGAACGTAGGAGGGTCCTTTTTCATGGAATGCTGCCTCTATGTTTTGATATTCATTCTCAATCTGTTTTTAACACACACACACACATATAGGGATTACATATGCAGTTACGTGTGGGTACCAATTGGCACTAAAATATTTTTCTAATACAACGATATATTCACATTAAGGGGTATGAGAGAATAAATTAGTTGCAAACTCATTATTTTCGAGATTCGAATTTAAAACTTCGCACTTATAAGTTATAAGTGAAAATGAATATCACTTAACTGAATTTCTAAGTGGCAATTGATATTCCACTCACTACTACGGTCTGCTGATATTTCTCTTTACTTGGAAGTGAGAGGTCTTAGGTTCGAATATTGTGGATGGCGAATTCAATACCAAATTAGGTTGCCCATTGTGTGGCTTAGCCAAATTCCCCCTCCCATAAGTCATAGTGTAAAAATATATTGATGTACTAAAAAAAATGGCAATTGACACTGAATATTGATTAAAATTGAAAATTAATTAATTCAAATTACTCACGATACCTGCGACAGTATGATTGGGCCTCCTTGTGATGCATATAAACCCTCTGACTTCATCAAGTTCACTATTTTTGTTGTGAAGTTTTGCATATAAAACTACAAAGAAAAAAAAAATAAAGTAAACAATACGGTAGGCAAGCGACATGATCATAACACTATATTACATAGTAGATAGTGTTACGAGTGTTTTAACCATAAATTTTGATTTCCACATTTGATAAACATTTTATTTTCAATTTCAGCCATCAGTTATCATATCACTTAATGTTATGCACAATTGAAGAAAAATTGTGAACTTAGGTATCGAAGAGCTAGATAATATATATGCATTGTGTACATGCATATGCATGGGTACGTGGCTGAGGAAGGGGACATCAAAGACGTGCCTTGAATGGTTCATTATCTGAGCGGTAAACTATGCCTGGGACGTCATGCAGCCAAAACGGAAGTCCCCTGCAAATATATATAAATTAAAGGATTTTAAAAAGTTAACCTAGAAATTAATTCCCCAATTGCAGCAAATTAATTAATATATAAAACATAAGGGTTAATTTACCCATATGTCCATTCACTCTCAATGAAGGGTCCGATCCTGAGGCAAGCATAAAGCCCTTGTGCCTGGATTTCTTTTATAAATTTTACTAGATCATTTCTTCCACTGAAATCGTACTGCATATAATATGCCCATATTCAAAGTAAATATTAATCAACCAATATTATGCCAATAAGAGGAGAGATTTTTCAGTACATCGTAAATACGATTCGGTACATCAAGTGCTATAAGATAAATAGTTGGATACTTGAAAAATAAATTTCAATTACTTGTGTTGTGACACTTATTGCGTCGAATCGTATTTTCGACACCCTGAAATATTTCTCTAATGAGAGAGAGAGAGAGAGAGAGAGAGAGAGAGAGAGAGAGAGAGAGAGAGAGAGAGAGAGAGAGAGAGAGAGAGAGAGAGAGAGAGAGAGAGAGAGAGAGAGAGAATAGATATCAAATTAACCAACCTGGCCCGGCTGGGGCTCGTGACGGTTCCAAAATACATAGGTTTGAATTACATCAAGTCCTCCTTCCTTGGCTTTCCCAATCAAAGATCCCCACATCTACAGTACATACCAAATAATTCATTTGAATTTGATAAACACACGCACATGCATACAATTACAAACGTTGTACTTTCTTAATTCTTCGATAAATTTTACTTTTGCTTTGTTCGCTTCTGTTTTGGTATTTTATTATTGAGGAATAAAATGAAGAATGTTACTTGATTAAAATTGTGTGTTTTGTAGATCACTCTATAAAAATAAACTTTGCAAAAAAAAAAAAAAAAAAATCAACCAAGTCAAAAATACGTTCAATCAGTGTTGTTATAATTTTATTGTTTAACTAAAGAACTTGGTTCATCCATTATTGGATAACAAGTATATGACTAAGCAAATTCGGATTTAACTAAATAAATGATTTGAATCATCAAGTAATATCATAGCATTTGTTTTTTTTTTTTTTTTTTTTTATCATTTATCTTATATTTAATCAAAATCAACAACTAACTTGAGTAGTTAATCTTTCCACTCCTCCAAACCCAATGAATTTAATAGGCAATATCAATATACATAATCATTCTGCATGCATCCAGGGTTCACATTCTTTACAGTTACTGATCTCTAGCATCATACAAAACAGACATAAATTGCATATTTCCAAAATGCTATGTGAACAAAGTCAGAAAAGGTCGAATACCTCCTGCTACCCGTGACATATGTTTATAAACAGACATTTAGTGTTTGCAACCTAATATAAGTTGTTTCTAGTCCCACTCCTCCTTTGACTGGTACTATAGACAGTCTGATAAAGTAACGTGACATATGCACGTCATTTGTCACATAAGATGGTACACCAATGTGGTATCTCTAGCATTTTCCTTAAAACATATACTGATTTCTATATATATTTATGATTAATGTTTAGATTTTAGGGTTCGTTTGGTAACCATTTAAATTCTCAGTTTTCACTATTTGAAAAAATTAAAAATTGAAAACCAAAAATTGGAAACTACGTTCTTGAGTTTTTGCAACTTGGCTTGAGTTTACATTTTCTAAAAAATTGAAAAATTGAAGTAGTTATTACCAAACAAGATTTCAGTTTTTAGTTTTTCAAAAACTGAAAATTAAAAGCTAAAAACTAAAAACGAAATTGTTATCAAACAACCCCTTAGTTATCTATAGCATATGTAGACAGAAACTTTGACAGCTTGTGTGTGTATATATATATATTCTACATAAGAGAACTGTGGGTGGGGTATAAGAAGATATTATGAGAAACTCAATATGTTAACTGATTCTGTGTGATCATGAACTACTTAATTTGTAGTGACTTTTAATTTCAAGTGCTGATGAAATGAACGGCTTAAAATGTTGGGGGGTTGCATGCATATACACAAGATAATTACCTCAGGTGTGCTCCGAGGATAGTGAATAGAACCTGAAAACAGAAGTCTTCTTTCCCCATCAATGATGAGCGATCTGCCGTCGTATGTGACATCTTCTCCGCGAACACAACCTTCTTGTGTTATAACTACCACCACCGCTGCCACAACAAAAGCACGTCGCAGCTGCCACCACCACAGCTCCATTCTCTCTCTCTCTCTCTCTCTCTCTCTCTCTGGACTACTTATGCATAAGAAGGTGGGGATGGATGGACTTTAACGTAAACGAAATTAAGCTTTTAACATTCTTGTTACACTCACTCGCATATATATATAGAGCTAGCTAGGTTCAACTCCCCAATAAACAGATGACAGGGCATGCAGGTAGAATGAGTTAGGTTTAAAACATGCAGGGCACGTGACATGCACCGATTGGCTTTTACACATAACACAGAGGCAAAATGGTAATTCAAGTACATGAGAAATGAGAAGAAGATAATGGGTCACGACTCACATGCACCGTCCGTGTATGCGTACGTCATAACGTGGCTGGGATGGCAAGGTTGATTAGGCCCCCAACCACTGCCGCGCCTAAGCGTATGGACGCACAACAAGAGATAGCTTAAAGCATTAAAAAGCACTTTATTCCCCAATGAAAAGGCCAATGCACCAAACCTAGTGCTCAAACTATTGCCAAAGTTTTACCTTAATGTATGGAATGAGTTTACCGGAATATGGTGTTCTAATTCAATATCATGATCATGTTTTAAAAAGCTTACATATTTCTTTTTTATTAAAATAGAACTTCACGATAGTAATGAATCCATTATATATTAGTCATTCTTATTGTTTTGGGTCATGTTTTGCACCAGCCCATGTAAGACCGTAATATTGAAGTTATAAACGGGCCGCAAGATTTGGTAATGGACAGCCCAAGGATTAGAATTCATGGGCCCTTTTTCTTTTTCTTACAAACACTAGTGAGCCAGCAAAGTTGAAAAAATCAAGAGGAAAAATGTTTGGATTTAGGCCTAAAGCGCTCAGGCCTAACCAGTTTGCAAAGTTGAGAAAAATTAGAGAGTTTTAATGGAAACACTTCTAGTACCGTTTATTTTTAACGAAAATAATATTTTTACTTTAAAAAGTCACTTCTTGTACTATTCACTTACAACACATTTTTGTTATTTTGATTAAAACTCAAAGTTTTCAATCCTTTTTCATTAGTTTTTCTTTTAGATTTTTTTCTCAAAATTATTTTTACTAAAAATCGAAAATAATATAACCATTGCACAAATGGTGATCAATTTAGTATTTCTTTGAAGGGGCATTAAGATATAGGTCCAAAAAATTGAGGCACTATTGATTTTAGTCCAATTTTTTGAAATTTTTGATTTAGGTCCACTTAACTATTTTTTAAACCTATTTTACCCTTTGTTTTCAAATTTTGAATATTTAAACATCTGCAGTCTACTAAACATTTAAAAAACGTTTCAATTCTTTACCTTTTAATAAAATAAAATATTTTTGTCATAGATTAAGTTGCAAAAATATACAACCTAATTAAAAGGTACTAATACATAAATGTACATATACATATAAGTAATGTCACATCCCGGCCCGGGGCAGATCACTCCCCTGGGCGATGTGGGATGTCACAATCCACCCCCTTAGGGGCTCAAAGTCCTCGGCGGCACACCACAACCAGGGTTAGGCTCTGATACCAAATTGTCACATCCCGGCCTAGGGCGGACCACTTCCCGGGCCCGATTCCACCGTAGCACGATATTGTCCGCTTTGGGCCCCAGCACACCCTCACGGTTTTGTTTCTGGGAACTCACACGAGAACTTCCCGATGGGTCACCCATCCTGGGATGCTCTCGCGTGCTACTCGCTTAACTTCAGAGTTCCCATGGAACCCGAAGCCAGTGAGCTCCCAAAAGGCCTCGTACTAGTTAGAGATAGGAATATACATTTAAAGATCACTCCCCTGGGTGATGTGGGATGTCACAAGTAAGATATCAAAAGAAGAAAATATATCTAATCAATAGGTAGATAAATGAACTGAAGGGTACAAATACACAATTTACCTACCTATAAGCAAAATAAATTACTATGTAATATAGGAAAACATATAGAAGCAATTTGTGATAGAGATAGATAATAAAAATAGAAAAATATAATTTGCCTATAATAGAGGTAGGTTATATAACAAAATCTCATGATACAAGTAGATTAATGTCGGCCATGAAATCAATTAATTTGAGTAAAAATGCAACTCAAATGAAGATCCAACTTTGACCACGAAATTAACTAATTTGAACATAACAAGCAATTTCATGAAAGAAGCCAACCAACCTCCATTCTTTGATCAAACATAATCAAATTTCATATATAGTGGAAGCCTAAGAAGAGAAGAGGAAAACTGAACAATGATAAAGAAGAAGAAGATTCGCAAGGCAAATGATAAATCCTAACTAAGAAAAAGGTTTTAGATAACAAACTAAAAAGAAAGAATAGATAAATGAAGAACAAATGAAGAGGCGTATCATCACTTAGAGATATACAGGAAGTAATTTTATTCCAACCATTATAAAGAAGAAGAAGATATATAGTGGAAGCCTAAGAAGAGAAGAGGAAAACTGAACAATGATAAAGAAGAAGAAGAAGAAGAAGATATATAGGGGAAGCCTAAGAAGAGAAGAGGAAAAGAGAAGAGGAAAACTGAACAATGATAAAGAAAAGAAGATTAGCAAGGCAAATGATAAATCCTAACTAAGAAAAAGGTTTTAGATAACAAACTAAAAAGAAAGAATAGATAAATGAAGAACAAATGAAGAGGCGTAACATCACTTGGAGATATATAGGAAGTAATTTTATTCCAACAATTATCCTATCATTAAGGGAATTTTATTCTTTAAACCTCAAATAGGTAAAACTTATCACAAACACTAATCCTAAAATCAAGGGATAATATTGATCACTTATAAGTAATTTTAGGGGTAAATTGGTATGAAAATGAAAAAAAAACTAACATGGAATATAATTGGACTCATCTAAAAAATAACTCACAGAATTGAATTCATAACAAGTTTCATCTTCTTTGAAACACTGTATTTATTTTCTACACTACAATTGAATATCTTAATAGTTTTGAATTTGTCTAATTTTTTATAAAAATAATTTATACATAATAAATTAAAATATAAATGATTTAAAATGTTAAAAAATTGAGATTCCATTGACATTTTCAATTTTAATTGGACGAGGATTTGTAGTAAACATTATCATTGCAATATTATTAGTATGCACCTTGAAATTGGGATGGACCGAGAGCACAGGCCGTTTGACCATACCCAACAACTACCGTGAAGTATGACTATGACCTATGTCTCAACTAGATGCAATTCAACTACGGCTTGCCCAAAATTACCCTCCCCTACATATGAATAATTTTTCTTTCGATAAGACAATATGTATTAAAGAGTAAGAGAATATATTCGAAATCGTCAATCATAAAATTTCAACCTACAACCTTTTACTTTTTTTTTTTTTTCTTTTCCTAAGCAAACAATATTATATACATCAAGAAAGATGAGGTGGTTCAGCCTCACAATGAGCTTGTTATAATGTGATTTAAGTTCATATTTGGCGAGAATAGAACCTAAGACCTCTCATTTACAAGCGAAGAGAAATATCACTGGACCGTAGTACTAAGTAACAAAACCTCTCAATTATAAGTAAAAAAGAATACTACTAGAATGTATTACCAACTACCAAGTGACATAATTTTTTTTTTTTTGTTTTGAAACAATATATATACTAAAAGATAAGGAAATAAATTAATTACAAACACGTCATCTACGATGTTCTTCTTTATCCATTATGGTTATTTTTAAAAGGACGTTAGGGTCAAGATTGGCAGCCAATTTATGAAAAATGAAGAAGCTTCCGAGCAATTACAAGTGAGAAGCACTAGATGGAATACGACAAGTAAACATGGGTTCATTTCACTTGGACACAGCATTTGGTGGTCGTGATGGTGATGTTCTATTGTTTTGAAGCAACATTCACACACAATCACTAGAAACATATAGAGCTGATTGGAGTAGGGGTTACTGTTAGACACACACTGTATCAGTATGGAACACAAAACGGCGGCCATTTTATGTATTAAAATGCAACGTTTTCATCATTCGGGGCCGCCTCATAAAACGATTACTGTAAATGGCAATTCGATCAAGTTGAAAGAATATAATAATAGAAGGCAGATGATTTTCACATACCGTTGTTTGTTTTTTATGATTTATTTGTATTTCTAACAATTAGATTGAAAAAAGTCAAATGAAAACAACAGTAATAATTAAATAAGAGTGTGTTGAGAGGGTAAAAATGGCGTTTGCTTATCATTTCCGTATTAAAAATAAAATAGTGCTATCCAAAAACCTCTTTTTAATTTTCACATACTCTTCTCAATTTTCAGTTGTCAGATCGGATGAATTAAAAAATATTAATAGACAAAAATTAATAAGCGTGCGGTTGAGAGAAATAGGTTTATGAATAGCACTATCCTAATAATATTACGTTGGTCCTTAGCTGAATGACAAGTATACTCTATGGATTAAGTGCGTGTTTATGCACCCGTAATCGGAATGAAAATAAGGAATCCGATTCCACTTACGGATAGCTCTTGTGTTTACTACAATTTAAAGGAATCAACAATGTGTGTGACCCACACGAAAAATGGAATTCAATTCCTGAAATTGGAGGAATTAGACTCCCTCCATGGGTGAGGTATTTGGATTCTGAGATGGTGAAGGAATCGGGAATGCATTTCTTCTTTCCTATTATGCCCTCTTTTGCAGATGCTTCGACAGACGCTTCAACACCGTCGACACAGCCGGCTCATCCTCGTGTGATGTTGGTTTGACGATCGGGACCTCGAAGTTTAGGGCCAAATTGCTCGTGCCGTTGGCGATGTTGATGCTTGTCTGATCCTTGGCTCCAATTGCTTTCCGGAATATTTTCTGCAAGGTGGGAACTAGGAGGATGCATAGGCTAGGTTCTTAAAATGTTTTTTTTTTTTTTTTTGCAGGGTGGGAACTGGGAAGATGAATTGGCTAGGTTCTTAAAATAGTATTTTCTTTTGCGGGATGGGAACTGGGAAGATGATATGGGAGGGTGGTGTTGGAGGATTAGGGTATGGTGGTGCTGAGGAAGTGAAGTGAATGAGGACATTTTAAAATTACTAATGAAAATGTGATTAAAAATAAATATAGATGAAATAAAAATAAAAATAAAGAACTAAAGGGCATTTTAGTAATGAAAATGTGATTAAAAATATTTGATATGAGACAAAGATATTTTAGTAATCATACTGGTTTATATTCCGATTCTATTGAATTAGTAAACAGTTTTATGGAATTGTATTCCGATTCCGGACAGTTTTAGTAAATAACTTCAACAGGAATTTGATTATGATTCCACCTCATTTCAATTCCTCCTCAATCCAATTCCTCCTCAATTCAATTCCTCTCAATTTGATTACGGATTAGTAAACGCGCTATAAGAGTTCAATAATACTACATGGATCGCCACTTAGTACTACTGGCTAATGGTATTCCTCTTCACTTGTAAGTTAGAGGTTTTAGGTTTGATTATCTCAAAAGATGAATTTAAATCATATTATTATGGATAGCCCATTGCGAGGCTTGACCCACCTCCTCCCTATAGTGTAGATAATATTGTTTGTTTAAAAAGAAATACTATAAGGACCAATAGTTTTTCTTATTTCTCCTTTTTTTTGCTAATACAAGTCTAAACTTTGAAAAATAATACAAAGATTCTCAAAAGTAAGAATTTTTATGAACGGTACATAACGAGATACAAACACAACATCAATTAAGCAGCAAAATTAACAATAAGCAATTAAAATTATAAAACGTGACTTATGTTTAAGGCAAAAGTTGATGAGAAGCAGATGGGGGGATTAAGGGTTTGGATTAAGTATATTCGAAAATTTGCTTGAGCACAACGTGGAAGAGACTACAAAAGTCATAGCCAGCTTGACAAGTAATGCAATCTGGTTTGACCCAACCCAACTTGTACCAGTTGAAAGAAAAGAACATGGTATAGTGATGTGATCCAGGAGGGTTTTATTGTCCATAAAAAGTATTTAATTAATTTACTTTTTGATGTTTGGGTCACAACTGGAGTCTGCTACAAGCTCCGAGCAGCTTCCAGCATGCTTCCATATGTATACTTGTTGTTTATTCTTATCCATACGTATGTCACGCACGACGTCACGCACATTATGAAATGATGTAAGAGGATCCTTGTATCTTAACAGTTCATTTTATATCTTATATCGTGCGATCAGTTTTCGTTAGATACTATTTTTATTTAATTTTAAATAAAACAATTAAATAATTTATAATCACACGATACACAATAAATAATTAAACTGTGAAAATCCCTAAGATCCTTGTAATTTAAATCATGATAGAATCCAAATTCTGATATGATATCAGATGCGATTCCTACCGATGAACCCGGACACTTTTTTTTTCTATTTTATTTACTATTTTGTGGACTAATGAATCCAGACAAAAGTCAATTCTTGCTCCCCAAGAAACCTGTTCACCAAAAAGAAATAAAGTTTCCTATTAAACCTTTTTTTTTTTTTTTCGTTTTTTGGTCTTATCTTTTGACTCATTTTCACTTCTTAATAGTATGAGACTTTTTTTTTGGTTCTTCGAAGTATCGAGTGTTTTCGCACAGTTAAATTCTTATTTAAAAGTACAAAAATTAAGATTTAAGATCTAATAATTGAAACATTCAAAGCACGGGATACCTTAGGGCATTCAAAACTATTTTTTGTTTTACATTAAACATCTCCCTATTATAAATATCATCGTATTAAAAAAAGAAAAAAATTATACAGCTGTGCTTGGTCCTTTTAACATTTGAACTTCTTACTGCATCATTAGAATTTTCGATCCAAAAATTTGAAATTTTGTAATACGAACATATTAAAATAGATTAGAGTGCGTTTTAGGGTTTCAAAATTTTGAATTTTCGAAAAGATTAGATAGCATATTACGATAACTTCCATCAATGCGTTGGTTTCAACACCGTTGCCTATGAGAGGTAGTTTCCCACTGGTTCCTTTCTTTAGTGGCTGCAAATTCGATTTTTGTGGTGTTTGATTGAGGACAATGGAGTCCCCTTTTTTTTTTTTTTTTTTTTTTTGGGGGCTTCGTTGGGTTTCGTCTCTAGCATATGCACGGGCTGGTCCGTGGTCGACGGTAAAGGAACCAGGCAATTAGGGTTTCTTTGTGTGTTTTTTTGTTTTGGGCTAAACTCTCGGGTTGAGCTCTTTTTCTTTTTGGCATCCATCTTTTGTTTTATATTTTATGTCTAATTAAGTCTTCGTTTGCATGCATATTTTGTGTTGGTAATAAAATTTATGTTCTATTAAAAAAAATTGTACTTTAGTTTTAAAAAAAGGGTTAATTAGAAAACATAAGTAAGGAGAAATAGTTAGCATGGACAGGTTGGACTTTCTAATTCTTTTTTATTTTATTTAATCTACAATTAAGGATGGATGCGGCAAATCGGAAGTTCAAAATTCAAAGAGAGGGAGAGAATTTTCCATTAATTTATTTTGTCAATTTGTCGATCCAGCACAGCAATGACGTTCATTCCCACCGGATCATTTTCCTAAAGATCTTAGGAATTTCGTGATATCATCTGTTCATCATATACTATGCGGTTAATTTTCGTTAAATACTATTCATATTTAATTTTAAATTTTAAATTTTGAAATAATTTTTTACTACACGATGTATGATGAACAAATGAGATCATGAGATCATTAAGAGCATCCTTTTCCATTCCCATGCGACACGTGTGGGGGCCAAGCAACCTCACTGGACATCGTGTCTATCGACCCAACCCGCACACTTGTTGTAATCCCCGGACAAAAATAGTCCCTTCACACGTATGACGTGGCGAACACTCAGTGGTCGCACAACGAAAGCAAACACGATGGCGGAACACCGGATTCTTTCGCGGAGTGAGACCGACCGTCAACGATTCAGAAGAGGCAGAGTTATAAAAAGGGCAAATATTTGGGGAAAATAAAAGAAAAAAGATTAAGAACGTCCAAAGTTGGTGACGAAAGCAGTGACAAAACAATCGAAAGTGGGCTCGTGCACACGTGTCACCTTCAATTTCAACCGTCGACTGGTGTAACGTGACCCATCTGGCTGCGGTCAGCCCAGCGCTCTATCTCTATCTCTTTGTCTCTCCTCTTTGTTTCTCTCTCTAGGACTGGGTGGCACTCTCTCGGACCACGTGTGAGAATTAAAAAGTGGAAACATGTGCTGTGCCGTCTGTGTTGGGGCTGGTGGGTATATATATAACGCCTCCTGGGTATCTTATGCTTCAGTATTCTGGTTCGAAATCTGAGAAGAAGCAAATTAGCCGGAGCAAGAGCAAGAGGAAAGAGAAGAAGAAAGGAAAAGGGAAGGGGTAAAGCGAAACAGTAAAAAGTAATCATGAGCAGAGGAGGAGACGAGCAGCAGCAGCAGCAGCAGCAGCTGGAGTTACCGCCGGGGTTCAGATTTCACCCGACGGATGAGGAGCTGGTGAACCATTACTTGTGCAGGAAATGCGCTTCACAGCCTCTCGCTGTTCCAATCATCAGAGAAATTGATCTTTACAAATTCGATCCGTGGCAGCTCCCTGGTATGTCAATTTATTCCCAATTTCAATTAATCAATTTTGCTTTCTTCTTTCTCCCCCAACCCAACCCAAATTTCATTTCTGAAAATTATGGTCTGGGTCGAACTCAATTTTCTCTGAATTTTTGGATTTTTTGTCTAATTTTTTATTTTTGTTTTTATTTTGGTGTGGTATGCAGAAATGGCACTTTACGGAGAGAAGGAATGGTACTTCTTTTCGCCAAGGGACAGAAAATATCCAAACGGTTCAAGACCGAACCGGGCAGCTGGAACCGGGTACTGGAAGGCGACCGGGGCTGACAAGCACATTGGAAAGCCCAAGGCACTCGGGATTAAAAAGGCACTCGTTTTCTACGCTGGTAAAGCCCCCAAGGGAATCAAAACCAATTGGATCATGCACGAGTACCGCCTCGCCAATGTCGACCGGTCCGCCGCCACTGCCAAGAAAAATCAAAACCTGAGGGTACGTCCGTCTTTCCATTACCTTTTTTCTCTTTTACCATTATACCCTTGGACCCTCACACGTCATTGAACCTGTACCAAATTTTGTAATTTGACTAAGATATATATATGCATTTATTTAATACATTTATTATTTCAACGGTCAGCTCAGCTGTGCAATCTGAAAGAAAGAATATCGTATTTAATTATATTTGACCATCGTAAGATGAATGTATTAAGTAAATTCATGTACATTACTCGGTCTCAAAAATTTTGATCATGTCATTGCATTTGCATCAATGCCTCTTTTAGAATGCGCGTTGTAACTTCTGCTTGATTAAATTAGAATATCGCTCTCGAAAAATAAATGAATCCGGCTTAAAATATTTTAATCTTAATTTTGTTTAATTACTCGGAGTGCTTATCTTTCTAAATTAATGTTTATGTAATGCAGCTTGATGATTGGGTACTATGCCGCATATACAACAAGAAGGGCAGCATAGAGAAATACAATTTTACAACCAAAATGACCAAATACCCAGAAATATCGGACGAGCAAAAACCGGACATGACTTTGATGCCCCCACCACCACAAGCAGCATCAAACACGCATCACATGATGGATTCGTCGATGGATTCAGTACCGAGGCTGCCACAGACGACGACGGACTACTCGAGCTGCTCGGAGCACGTGCTGTCACCGGAGGTCGCGTGGGAGAAGGAGGTCCAAAGTGAACTGAAATGGAGCAATGAATTGGAGAATTCCTTTAATACCCTCGACAATCAGTTCCTGAATTACATGGATGGCTTCTCGGATATTATGGACCCTTTTGGGGGGCAATTGCAAATGGAGCAGCAGCCGCCCTACCAGTTGCAGGACATGTTCTCCTACCTCCACGCCCAATTGTAAGCCAACTTACAAGGGCACAATTGGAAAATGGCAAGACGGACAGAAGGGGAAAAAAAGAAAAAGAAAAAAAGAGGCCCATGATTATTTGATTTAGTACTAGTTAATATTCTTTTGAATTTGGTTACATGATCAATTTAATTTGATTTTGGATGTCTGCAAAAAAAAAAAAAGGGTACGTTTAGATACTGTTAATATGTAATGAGATTCCTGTAGAAAATTTTCATAAGTTGTTCCAAGTTCTCCCCCACATAGAATTGTTTTATTTTTCTTTTAGAACGTGCGATATAAATGAGAAATTTTTTTCTCGATAATCATTTTTTAAATAGAACGGCTTAAATCTAATTTAATAAATTTTAATGGTCACAGAAAATCCTAATAACTCAAATTTATATCCAATGGTCAAAATAATGATATTAATTCATTCAAATTAGATCAAACATCAAAACTCCTTCGAAACACTCTTAGAAAATTATGGAGAAACATCTACTCCAATATACTCCAAGAAAGAGGAGGTATTGTCAAGCTAAAGAAGGTGCAATGCATTTATTCTACAAAACTCGGTACTCGTATTCGGACATCGAATTCTATCGTCCATAGATCTCGAAAAGTGATTAGTGTCATTGATTATCGTTTTTAATTTTTTAATTTGTGTAACATGCTTTATGTATCTTTGTGTAATCCTTTTGTTATCATGTAATGTTATTAGTTTTATGTAATGTCAAGGAATTGTTTGTGTTCACCATCACATTCATCTACGATATCCAACTCAAAAATATCTCAACAATATTTTATTTGGGAATTTGAAATTTTTACGTCAAAATGTTCGTAAAAGTAAACAAGATAGGTTATACAAAATATAATTTCAAAATTATTAGCAAAAAAAATTAAAAATCACAAAGTACAAAAGTTTAACAAATTATAAAGTTGGAGGTTGGAATTATACGTCATTTACCCCTTGGAGAAAAAAACTAACTAACCTTATACGTGTGGATGAATAGTCGAAAATAAGGGGCTCAATTTTGAGATTTCCCACTCTTAAGTTGAAGATAGCCTTAGAGCATGACGCATGACTTTTAGCATAGGCTCGAAGAAGATCTAGCCCCAAGTTGTGAAGAAAAGCTTTCTAACACACTCCATCAACCCAGGCTAGTTGGAGCCCGAGGCTCCTTGTGTGACCAAATGTGTCACATCCCGGCCCAGAGCGAATCACTTCCCGGGCCCGCTCCACCACCGTAGCACGATATTGTCCGCTTTGGGCTTACCATTCCCTCACGGTTTTGTTTTTGGGAACTCACGAGCAACTTCCCAGTGGGTCACCCATCATGGGATTGCTCTAGCCCCCTTCTCGCTTAACTTCGGAGTTCCAACGGAACCCGAAGCTAGTGAGCTCCTAAAAGGCCTCATGCTAGGTAGAGATGGAAATATACATATAAGGATCACTCCCCTAGGCGATGTGGGATGTTACAATCCACCCCCCTTAGGGGCCCGACGTCCTCGTCGGCACACACGCGGCCAGGGTTAGGCTCTGATACCAAATTGTCACATCCCGGCCCGGAGCGGATCACTTCCCGGGCCCGCTCCACCACCGTAGCACGATATTGTCCGCTTTGGGCTTACCATTCCCTCACGGTTTTGTTTTTGGGAACTCACGAGCAACTTCCCGGTGGGTCACCCATCATGGGATTGCTCTAGCCCCCTTCTTGCTTAACTTCGGAGTTCCAACGGAACCCGAAGCTAGTGAGCTCCCAAAAGGCCTCGTGCTAGGTAGAGATGTAAATATACATATAAGGATCACTCCCCTAGGCGATGTGGGATGTTACAAAATGGGCCTCGATTCTTGCCCAAGACTGCATAAGAGGGCAGTTTAGGACAAAACTAGTAGTCAATGAAAATCAACCGCCTAACATTTTTTAGCATCTAGCCTATATCACTATTAGGGATGTACAACGGTTATGACGGGCGGGTAATCGCAGTTATTTACCCATAATAGTTTATGTTCATACCCGCATAACCGTTTACCCGTTAGGTAATTGCATAAACGGTTATGCCCATACCAATAACCGTTTATAAACGGTTAACCATAATCATAACCATGTACCTATTTAACCATAACCGTTTACCATTTACCTGTTTATCCTTTCTATTTATTTATTTATTATTATTTTTTAATCCATTTACCCCTTTTTTCACCATCTACATGTTTTATTTATTTATTTTAAATAACTTGAAAATTATAAAAGAAAATTTTGTCATAATTTTCGTTTTATGACAATTAAACACCATTATAGGTACATTTTAGTATGCATTTCCTTATTTTAATCATTTAAGTCCTCATACAATTCCAATAATTGAAATAATAGTTTATGAACGATATTTTTCTACCACACCCAAGCAAGTCTTTAATTATAATCCATATGATTACAAAGTAAAGCTTCTAAAAACACAAAGTAGTCATTATCTTGAATACTAGATGATTCAAAGCTCCAAAATATTATAAAACTAAACACTTACAAACACTAATGCTTTAGCACGTTCAATCACAAAGTCCCATCGACTCGTTGTCACCAAAAGAGGCCTACAAAAGAAATGTATAAATTGAATTAGTATCCCATTTAGGAACACCGACACTAATTAGCATGAATCCAACAGAGGTAAGTGATCACAGAAAGTTTACATTGTACACTCAGTTATCAGGAAAAAAACAACAAACAAAAGTGGAGTACCAAATCAATTGAGTTAGAATCACCATTCATCAATATGCATAAACACAAGGTTTACATTCCATGATTTTTCACACCCATATGCAGAGGTGAGAGAGGGCGGCAATGAGAGATAGATGAGCGGCGGAGATAAGAGAGAGGGCGGCGAGGAGGGAGAGATGAGCAGGGGACAGGGAGTTTAAGATAGATTTTGTTAGATTAAATATTAAATTAATTACCGACGGGGTTTGAACCCATGCCATTATGCAAGAGCTCAACACTTTTTCACCATTGTGATAAAGAGCCACTTATAGTTGCCGGTCGAGTTAATTAGCCTAAAAATAACGAGCATTCTTGACAAGTGACTAATCATGATAAGATAAGAGAGCAGAGAGAGACCGAATTAGCAAGAGCAGAACCAGCTTTATATTGTTTTGAAGAGGAATAATGTAAGTTATTTAATTCTTTTTGGACATCTAGGAACAAGAAACACATAAGAATTTTTTATTGTACCACGTCAAAAGTCATTGTATTAGTCGGTAGCCGAATACTATCGGGCAAGAAATTGCATCTGCCAAAGTAATAACTGTCAGGCAAGGAATTGCCAAAGGACATTTGATACTATCCTTGCGTTGTATGTTGTATGTTGCATGTTGTAACTTGTATTGGAAGTTTGGAAGTTCGGAAGCTTGTAAGAAATTGCCGTAAAACTGTGTTTTTTGGCGTATGAATATGGCGGTATCTTGTGATTAATTTTGTTCCTAAATCAAACCCGAAGGAATGCAAAACTACGCAGCAAGTGAAGAAAAGCATAAACCAACCTGGAGAGGAAGAGAAGAAGAAGAAATCGAAGCAAACAAGCAAAGCCATGAATCCACCTTAATGTCACGTTATCCCTTGAATAAATACCGTGTTTTCCTTCAGACATTTTATCATACACCTGGGGCACTAGGCGACAAACTATCATTTTTTTAATTTCGTTTAGATATTTGTTCGTCCAATCATTGGGTAAAAAGCGGATTGGGAAATGGAGGGCAAGTCTGGGTCGTGGTTGCTGTTGACGATGGTGGTGATGGGTTGGTGTGTAACTTCGTCATCAGCTTCTTTCGGCGACCAGTACTATCGGGGCTCTAGGAAAACTGATGCGACGTCGTCTTTGGGGTTCAGTCGCGCAGCACCCTCCTCCATAGTATTTCCAGTTCATGGCAACGTTTATCCAACAGGGTACGCTCTTAAACTCTTTTAATTATATCATTCATTTACCTGCAAAAATAATAGTTTTCGATGCTCGTAGCTCATTTGGTTAAGAGCATCTGCCCCGCAGCCGAGGTCCAAAAAATGGGTTTGTTTTGATTTTGCAGGTCCTATAATGTGACCCTAAACATTGGACAGCCTCCAAAGCCCTACTTTCTGGATCCAGACACTGGTAGTGATCTCACATGGCTCCAATGTGATGCTCCTTGTGTCAGTTGCACTCAGGTATAATTATCTTATAATTAATTTAATTATCATATGTTAATTAGTAATTTCATAAAAAAGTTGCTAACTTTTCTTGTTAGCATGCATAAGTTTGTTACTTGTTCTGTCTACGAATGTTAAACCGTGTTATCACTATAAACTGATCGTCATCGGAGAAGGGTCCTAAGAAATATTCATCTTCCCTCTCTGTTTGCAGGCTCCTCATCCATATTACCGTCCAAGCAATGACCTAGTGGCCCGTAAGGACCCCCTCTGTGAAGCCCTGCACTCACCCGGTTCTCACAAATGCGATGTTCCGGAGCAATGTGACTACGAGGTTGAGTATGCTGATGGTGGTTCATCCCTTGGTGTGCTTGTGAGGGATTCCTTTTCCCTCAACTTTACAAGTGGACTCCAGCTACGACCTAAACTGGCCCTCGGGTTGGTAACTTTTCATTGTTCTTTTTTGTTTAAGGAAACTACAAACTTAACTAACAGAACCTTGCAACTGCCAGTAGAAGGCTTTTACAAGGTTATAAAAGAAAACAATTAACGGTGAGAAGTTTAATTAATTTGTTTAAGCAGATTAAACAGTGTAGTGATGGTGGTTTTGATGATTTGAAATCAAATGTAAATGAAATGCATGCCTTTTGTCCCACTAGGCACTTGAAGAAAACATAACCTAAAGTTTCAGAATTTGGTGTAAAGTAGGAACAAGCATTAGATTAGACTTAGTCGCCACAAATCTGTAGTCGCTTATGTGCTCCATCTTGGCCGTTGAATCGTTTACTGTTCCTTGTCTACAGGTGTGGATATGATCAACTTCCTGGATCATCTTCTCATCCCATTGATGGAGTCCTCGGCCTTGGCAGGGGAAAAACCAGCATCATATCACAACTTAGTAGTCAGGGTTTGGTGCGAAATGTCATTGGTCACTGTTTAAGTGGCCGAGGTGGGGGGTATTTTGTTTTCGGGGATGACATTCATGATTATTCACGCATAGTTTGGACACCAATGTCACTTGATTACTCGTAATGAACCCTTCTTGAACTCTGTTTTTCATCTGAGTCTTTTTTGTTGATATATCCTTAGTAGTTCAATCATAACCGTATTTTCCTTCCCCATTTATTCTCCTTGTGGTTTATCTCAGAAAACACTACTCGCCTGGCCCTGCGGAACTCATGGTTGACGGGAAATCTACCGGGTTTGGAAACCTACACATGGTTTTTGACAGTGGGAGTTCCTACACTTATCTCAGTTCTCAGGTTTATCAATTTTTGACTTCATGGGTAAGTTAGAGCTTTATCAAAAAGTAGCTGGCATTTGGATTACCCGGATTGGCAAAGATTTTTCCGACCATAATTTGACATGTTAATCCTTTTCCATTGCGCTTGTCTTATTGCAGTTGAAAAGAGAACTAACTGGAAAGCCTTTAAAAGAAGCTCCAGATGACGGAACTCTCCCGCTCTGTTGGAAAGGTCGCAAGCCATTTAAAAGCATACGAGATGTTAAGAAATACTTCAAGCCCTTAGCACTAAGGTTCGGCAGTGGTAGAAAAGACACAGCTCAGTATGAATTGCCCCCTGAAGCATACCTAATAGTATCGGTGAGTGAATTTCGCCTTCCTTGATCTCCCTATCCTTCTTCATTTTGCTTTCCGTTACAAGGAGAAGAAATTTGTGTTTGGAAACTAATGATATATATGTGCCGGCAGTCCAAGGGAAATGTTTGCTTGGGAATTCTAAATGGTACTGAAGTTCGACTGCAAGATAATAACATCATTGGAGGTAAGAGTTTCCATGTGTATGTCTTAAGAAGCGTGACCTCTAATTTTAACGGCAAACACAACGCCCCTTTACTTTTTACGCGGGATTCAAACTCCCAACACAATATTGATCGTTTTCTTTCTGTTTTGGGTTATTTTTTACAGACATTTCAATGCAAGATAAGATGGTGATTTATGACAATGAGAAGCAGATGATTGGATGGGCTCCTGGAAACTGTGATCATCTACCCAAGCCTAGAAGTAGTTTCAGCTTCTGGTGATGCTTTCTCAGGCACCAGGGCAACAAATTTCGAGCACACGAGGATGCTGCCCGTTTCCCAGGCACCAGAGCATTCTCTTGCACAAAGAAATGTAACACATATATAGGGTTTAGGGTAAATAATTTATATGTATATACTATACATTCTGTATATTTCTCCCATTTCCTCATTTATATCTAAGTCGATGACATTTCTCTCATTTCCTTCCACTTCCCCTGTTCCAAGTACACCAATTTGCTTTTGTATTTTCTCCCCCTTGTCTGGTAATCTTGAAACCATTGCCTGCAGACATGGTTAATCACAACGGAAAATCAATTAATAATGGGAAATTTTATTTGAACCTACTTAACTTCTTTATACACCAAAGTTATTCTCTACATCCATATTATTTTTAATTAAAGAACTAATATCTCTATAAACCAAAATTTATTACCTAAACTAACCTCCCAAATCCAATTCAAAATATAAAGTAATCTTTACACCCATTTAAAAAAAAATTCTCAAATTAAATAGTTTTGTTTTCAAAGAGACTCAAAAGTCAAAAAACATTATGGGTCATTTGTCCCTCCTCCCACTGTGATCTTTTCAACTAACTGGTCCCAATTCCAATCTATGTCCAAATTCTTCAATTGTTTTGGTGGCAAGTGTCCATATATCTAACAAAGCCTTGAGTTGTAAACAACGATACTCTTTTTATATATACTAGTGACTAGTAAGGTGGTTGTTATTAACATTGGAGAAAAAATAGTTGTTTAAAACTAATATTCATCTTCACAGGTTACAATTTTTGTAATATATACTCGTATTTTTTTTAATCAAAACCTTGAGTTTTGAACATACTTGAATCTTCTGAGGGTTAAAGTTTTTGTGAGCATATTCAAGTACAGTAGCTGTTATTTTGGGCCATAAATCAAATTGTTTTGTCTGCAATCTAATTGATGTGGAGATCTCCATTAAACAAAGGTCAAAAAACTTATATTCATAGAAAGGGTTTCATATATAGGAAAGAGATCCTCTTCGGATCTTTCCCTCCAAAGCCCAAGAATCAAGTGATCTGTGCCTTTAAAATTTGATCAAACGACTACAAACATAGAAGTTAGTATAAACTTTTAAAAGCTATAATAATTTTTGACCGTTGGATTAAATTTTAAAGGTTCGGATCACTTGATTCCTGGGTTTTGGAGAGAAAGATCCGAAGAGGATCTCTTTACTCATATATATCCCAGAAATTTGGTGTGTGCAACAATTTTTTAATATTTCACTTCGACGGTGTAAAAAGTTTAAACTATGAGCAGCCTGGGATTGACGAAAAGAAATTGAAAATTAAATACTTATCTTCTAACTCTAAAAAAAATTGAAACCAAACGAACAAAAAATTTCCATAAGTCAAGTCATAACTTAGTTGGAGGATTGATCAAAACTTTATCACCATCTATCAATAAAAAAAAAACTTGTTTTTTCTCTATAAGAGCTTGTAGGGTTTTAACCGGAATGTACATAGGATAAATAAGGAGTGATGATAGGATTTATTATAGAGTGTGGGTTTATTGATAAATTTAAGTTTTATTATTAATTTCATATTGTACTTGATGGTAATTATGCAATAAGATAAAAAAGATAATTAATATTTAAAATTTAAGTTGAGTATAGAAATAGATTACATGAGTTTAAATAAAATTTCTCATTAATAATTCGGACTATATCATGCGCTACTGAAAAAGAAAGAAAACTATATTCAGAATGACACTCAACTGATTTTTACATCCCTTTCTATATGATTATTTAGACTAAATTGAATAGATTTTGAACATCTTCGCCGGAAACCAGGCCTAAACTGCTAACCAAAGAAGATAGTGTGTAAGAATACCTTATTTGCAAGAGTTTGTGACTGTATTTTGTAAACGGAAGGCGAGGAGAGGAGGAAAGTCTTAACTATTAAGGAAGGAGGAGAGGAGGAGAGGAGGAAAGGATGAGGGAGGAGGGAGAGAAATTAAAATCCATGGGGTTTGGGAGGTGTTTGTGTTTAGGGGTTGCGTTTTCATTTGAAAGAAATCCAAATGTTCGGGTCGAGCCAACTTATTGTGCATCTATAACAGATAGTATCTTTGTCTACGCTTTTCATTTGAAAAATAATAATATCAAATTAGAGATAATACTTTTAATTGATCGTGCTCATTTTATGTTCGGGCTTGGCCAACCCGTTGTGCATCTATAAGTACATATTTAAAGAAACAGGGTTTAGGTCGTGTTCGTTTTATGTTTGGGTCGGACCAACTCATTGCACATCTATGACAGATAGTATCATTGTCTATATTTTCCATTTGAAAAAAATAAAATAAAATACCAATTAGAGATTGTACTTTTAATTGATCGTGCTTGTTTTATGTTCGGGTCGAGCCAACCCAACCCTCAAAGCACAGATGAAAAATAGCAAAAAATGAGAATGGAAATAAGAATTTATCTGTCATGTGGAAATATAAAAAGACACTAACACGAAAGTAAAGATAGAAGAATAATACCTGATACATATAAATATATGAAGCAAATTCAATAAAAATATCCATATTTAAAAGAATATTTTCTAACAAAGAACATAGATATTTTAAAATACGGATCTTTACCAGTCATAAGTTCAACAAGAATGGCAGCATAGAGAAATACAATGTTACAACCAAAATGACCAAATACCCAGAAATATTGGACGAGCAAAAACCTGACATGACTTTAATGCCCCCACCACCACAAGCAGCATCAAACACGCATCACATGATGGATTCGTCGATGGATTCAGTACCGAGGTTGCCACAGACGATGACGGACTACTCGAGCTGCTCGGAGCACGGGCTGTCACCGGAGGTCGCGTGGGAGAAGGAGGTCCAAAGTGAACTGAAATGGAGCAATGAATTGGAGAATTCCTTTAATACCCTCGACAATCAGTTCCTGAATTACATGGATGGCTTCTCCGATATTATGGACCCTTTTGGGGGGCAATTGCAAATGGAGCTGCAGCCGCCCAACCAGTTGCAGGACATGTTCTCCTACCTCCACGCCCAATTGTAAGCCAACTTACAAGGGCACAATTGGAAAATGGCAAGACGGACAGAAGCGGAAAAAAAAAAAAAAAAAAAAAAAAAAGAGGCCCATGATTACTTCATTTAGTACTAGTTAATATTCTTTTGAATTTGGTTACATGATCAATTTAATTTGATTTTGGATGTCTGCAAAAAAAAAAAAAAGGGTACGTTTAGATAATGTTAATATGTAATGAGATTCCTGTAGAAAATTTTCATAAGTTGTTCAAGTTCTGCACCACAGAGAATTGTTTTATTTTTCTTTTAGAACGTGCGATATAAATGAGAATTTTTTTCTCAATAATCATTTTTTAAATAGAACGGCTTAAATCTAATTTAATAAATTTTAATGGTCAAAGAAAATCCTAATAACTCAAATTTATATCCAATGGTCAAAATAATGATATTAATTCATTCAAATTAGATAAAACATCAAAACTCCTTCGAAACACACTCTTAGAAAATTATGGAGAAACATCTACTCCAATATACTCCAAGAGAGAGGAGGTATTGTCAAGCTAAAGAAGGTGCAATGCATTTATTCTACAAAACTCGGTACTCGTATTCGGACATCGAATTCTATCGTCCATAGATCTCGAAAAGTGATTAGTGTCATTGATTATCGTTTTTAATTTTTTAATTTGTGTAACATGCTTTAAGTATCTTTGTGTAATCCTTTTGTTATCACGTAATGTTATTAGTTTTATGTAATGTAAAGGAATTGTTTGTGTTCACCATCACATTCATCTATGATATCCAACTCAAAAATATCTCAACAGTATTTTATTTGGGAATTTGAAATTTTTACGTCAAAATGTTCGTAAAAGTAAACAAGATAGGTTATACAAAATATAATTTCAAAATTATTAGCAAAAAAAATAAAAATCAACAATGTACAAAAGTTTAACAAATTATAAAGTTGGAGGTTGGAATTATACGTCCTTTACCCCTTGGAGAAAAAAACTGACTAACCTCATACGTGTGGATGAATAGTAAAAAATAAAGGGCTCAATTTTGAGATTTCCCACTCTTAAGTTGAAGATAGCCTTAGAGCATGACGCATGACTTTTAGCCTAGGCTCGAAGAAGATCTAGCCCCAAGTTGTGAAGAAAAGCTTTCTAACACACTCCATCAACCCAGGCTAGTTGGAGCCTGAGGCTCCTTGTGTGACCAAATGAGCCTCGGTTCTTGCCCAAGACTGCATAAGAGGGCAGTTTAGGACAAAACTAGTAGTCAATGAAAATCAACCGCCTAACACTTTTTAGCATCTAGCCTATATCACTATTAGGGATGTACAATGGTTATGGCGGGCGGGTAATCGCTGTTATTTACCCATAACAGTTTATGTTCATACCTGCATAACCGTTTACCATTTAACCATAACCGTTTACCCGTTTATCCTTTTATTTTTTATTTTTTCTTTTTTTTCTTTTTTTTTATCCATTTACCCATTTTTTCACCGTCTACATGTTTTTATTTTATTTTAAATAACTTGAAAATTATAAAAGAAAAATTTGTCATAATTTTCGTTTTATGACAATTAAACACCATTATAGGTACATTTTAGTATGCATTTCCTTATTTTAATCATTTAAGTCCTCGTACAATTCCAATAATTGAAATAATAGTTTATGAACGATATTTTTCTATCACACCCAAGTAAGTCTTTAATTATAATCCATATGATTACAAAGTAAAGCTTCTAAAAACAAAAAGTAGTCATTATCTTGAATACTAGATGATTCAAAGCTCCAAAATATTATGAAACTAAACACTTTCGAACACTAATTTTTTAGCACGTTCAATCACAAAGTCTCATCGACTCGTTATCACCAAAAGAGGCCTACAAAAGAAATGTATAAATTGAATTAGTATCCCATTTAGGAACACCGACACTAATTAGCATGAATCCAAAAGAGATAAGTGATCACAGAAGGTTTACATTGTACACTCAGTTATCAGAAAAAAAAAAAAAAAAACAAACAAAAGTGGAGTACCAAATCAATTGAGTTAGAATCACCATTCATCAATATGCATAAACACAAGGTTTACATTCCATGATTTTTCACACACCCATATGCGGAGATGAGAGAGGGCGGCAATGGGAGATAGATGAGCGGCGGATATAAGAGAGAGGGCAGCGAGGAGGGAGAGATGAGCGGGGGACGGGGAGTTTGAGATAAATTTTGTTAGATTAAATGTTAAATTAATCACCGACGGGGTTTGAACCCACGCCATTATGCAAGGACTCAACACTTTTTCACCACTGTGGTAAATAGCCACTTATGGTTGCCGGTCGAGTTAATTAGCCTTAAAGTGACTAATCATGATAAGATAAGAGAGGAGAGAGAGACCGAATTAGCAAGAGCAGAACCAGCTTTATATTGTTTTGAAGAGGAATAATGTAAGTTATTTAATTCTTTTTGGACATCTAGGAACAAGAAACACATAAGATTTTTTTATTGAAGCACGTCAAAAGTCGTTGTATTAGTCGGTAGCCGAATACTATCGGGCAAGAAATTGCATCTGCCAAAGTAATAACTGTCAGGCGAGGAATTGCCAAAGGACATTTGATACTATCCTTGCGTTGTATGTTGTAACTTGTATTGGAAGTTTGGAAGTTCGGAAGCTTGTAAGAAATTGCCGTAAAACTGTGTTTTCTGGCGTATGAATATGGCGGTATCTTGTGATTAATTTTGTTCCTAAATCAAACCCGAAGGAATGCAAAACTACGCAGCAAGTGAAGAAAAGCATAAACCAACCTGGAGAGGAAGAGAAGAAGAAGAAATCGAAGCAAACAAGCAAAGCCATGTATCCACCTTAATGTCACGTTATCCTTTGAATAAATACCGTGTTTTTCCTTCAGACATTTTATCAAACACCTGGGGCACTTGGCGACAAACTATCATTTTTTTAATTTCGTTTAGATATTTGTTCGTCCAATCATTGGGTAAAAAGCGGATTGGGAAATGGAGGGCAAGTCTGGGTCGTGGTTGCTGTTGACGATGGTGGTGATGGGTTGGTGTGTAACTTCGTCATCAGCTTCTTTCGGCGACCAGTACTATCGGGGCTCTAGGAAAACTGATGCGACGTCGTCTATGGGGTTCAGTCGCGCAGCACCCTCCTTCATAGTATTTCCAGTTCATGGCAACGTTTATCCAACAGGGTACGCTCTTAAACTCTTTTAATTATATCATTCATTTACCTGCAAAAATAATAGTTTTCGATGCTCGTAGCTTATTTGGTTAAGAGCATTTGCCCCGCAGCCGAGGTCCAAAAAATGGGTTTGTTTTGGTTTTGCAGGTCCTATAATGTGACCCTAAACATTGGACAGCCTCCAAAGCCCTACTTTCTGGATCCAGACACTGGTAGTGATCTCACATGGCTCCAATGTGATGCTCCTTGTGTCAGCTGCACTCCGGTATAATTATCTTATAATTAATTTAATTATCATATGTTAATTAGTAATTTCATAAAAAAGTTACAAACTTTTCTTGTTAGCATGCATAAGTTTGTTACTTGTTCTGTCTACGAATGTTAAACCGTGTTATCACTATAAACTGATCGTCATCGGAGAAGGGTCCTAAGAAATATTCATCTTCCCTCTCTGTTTGCAGGCTCCTCATCCATATTACCGTCCAAGCAATGACCTAGTGGCCCGTAAGGACCCCCTCTGTGAAGCCCTGCACTCGCCGGGTTCTCACAAATACGATGATCCGGAGCAATGTGACTACGAGGTTGAGTATGCTGATGATAGTGCATCCCGTGGTGTGCTTGTGAGGGATTCCTTTTCCCTCAACTTTGCAAATGGACTCCAGCTACGACCTAAACTGGCCCTCGGGTTGGTAACTTTTCATTGTTTTGTTTAAGGAAGGTCCAAACTTAAACTAACAGAACCTTGCAACTTGCAGTAGAAGGCTTTTAAAAGGTTATAAAAGAAAACAATTAACGGTGAGAAGTTTAATTAATTTGTTTAAGCAGATTAAACAGTGTAGTGACGGTGGTTATGATGATTTGAAATCAAGTGTAAATGAAATGCATGCCTTGTGTCCCACTAGGCACTTGAGGAAAACATAACCTAAAGTTTCAGAATTTGGTGTAAAGTAGAAACAAGCATTAGATTAGACTGAGTCGCCACAAATCTGTAGTCGCTTATGTGCTCGATCCTGGCCATTGAATCGTTTACTGTTCCTTGTCTACAGGTGTGGATATGATCAACTTCCTGGACCATCTTATCATCCCATTGATGGAGTCCTCGGCCTTGGCAGGGGAAAAACCAGCATCATATCACAACTTAGTAGTCAGGGTTTGGTGCGAAATGTCATTGGTCAGTGTTTAAGTGGCCGAGGTGGGGGGTATTTTGTTTTTGGGGATGACATCTATGATTATTCACGCATAGTTTGGACACCAATGTCACTTGATTACTCGTAATGAACCCTTCTTGAACTCTGTTTTTCATCTGAGTCTTTTTTGTTGATATATCCTTAGTAGTTCAATCATAACCGTATTTTCCTTCCCCATTTATTCTCCTTTTGGTTTATCTCAGAAAACACTACTCGTCTGGCCCTGCGGAACTCATGGTTGACGGGAAATCTACCGGGTTTGGAAACCTACACATGGTTTTTGACAGTGGGAGTTCCTACACTTATCTCAGTTCTCAGGTTTATCAATTTTTGACTTCATGGGTAAGTTAGAGCTTTATCAAAAAGTAGCTGGCATTTGGATTACCCGGATTGGCAAAGATTTTTCCGACCATAATTTGACATGTTAATCCTTTTCCATTGCGCTTGTCTTATTGCAGTTGAAAAGAGAACTAACTGGAAAGCCTTTAACAGAAGCTCCAGATGACGGAACTCTCCCGCTCTGTTGGAAAGGTCGCAAGCCATTTAAAAGCATGCGAGATGTTAAGAAATACTTCAAGCCCTTAGCACTAAGGTTCGGCAGTGGTAGAAAAGACACAGCTCAGTATGAATTGCCCCCTGAAGCATACCTAATAGTATCGGTGAGTGAATTTCGCCTTCCATGATCTCCCTATCCTTCTTCATTTTGCTTTCCGTTACAAGGAGAAGAAATTTGTGTTTGGAAACTAATGATATATATGTGCCGGCAGTCCAAGGGAAATGTTTGCTTGGGAATTCTAAATGGTACTGAAGCTGGAGTGCAAGATAATAACATCATTGGAGGTAAGAGTTTCCATGTGTATGTCTTAAGAAGCGTGACCTCTAATTTTAACGGCAAACACAACGCCCCTTTACTTTTTACGCGGGATTCAAACTCCCAACACAATATTGATCGTTTTCTTTCTGTTTTGGGTTATTTTTTACAGACATTTCAATGCAAGATAAGATGGTGATTTATGACAATGAGAAGCAGATGATTGGATGGGCTCCTGGAAACTGTGATCATCTACCCAAGCCTAGAAGTAGTTTCAGCTTCTGGTGATGCTTTCTCAGGCACCAGGGCAACAAATTTCGAGCACACGAGGATGCTGCCCGTTTCCCAGGCACCAGAGCATTCTCTTGCACAAAGAAATGTAACACATATATAGGGTTTAGGGTAAATAATTTATATGTATATACTACACATTCTGTATATTTCTCCCATTTCCTCATTTATATCTAAGTCAATGACATTTCTCTCATTTCCTTCCACTTCCCCTGTTCCAAGTACACCAATTTGCTTTTGTATTTTCTCCCCCTTGTCTGGTAATCTTGAAACCATTGCCTGCAGACATGGTTAATCACTACGGAAAATCAATTAATAATGGGAAATTTTATTTGAACGTACTTAACTTCTTTCTACACCAAACTTATTCTCTACATCTATATTATTTTTAATTAAAGAACTAATATCTCTATAAACCAAAATTTATTACCTAAACTAACCTCCCAAATCCAATTCAAAATATAAAGTCATCTTTACACCCATTTAAAAAAAAATTCTCAAATTGAATAGTTTTGTTTTCAAAGAGACTCAAAAGTCAAAAAACATTATGGGTCATTCGTCCCTCCTCCCACCGTGATCTTTTCAACTAACTGGTCCCAATTCCAATCTATGTCCAAATTCTTCAATTGTTTTCGTGGCAAATGTCCATATATCTAACAAAGCCTTGAGTTGTAAACAACAATACTCTTTGTATATATACTAGTGACTAGTAAGGTTGTTGTTATTAACATTGGAGAAAAAATAGTTGTTTAAAACTAATATTCATCTTCACAGGTTACAATTTTTGTAATATATACTCGTATTTTTTTAATCAAAACCTTGAGTTTTGAACATACTTGAATCTTCTGAGGGTTAAAGTTTTTGTGAGAATATTCAAGTACAGTAGCTGTTATTTTGGGCCATAAATCAAATTGTTTTGTCTGCAATCTAATTGATGTGGAGATCTCCATTAAACAAAGGTCAAAAAACTTATATTCATAGAAAGGGTTTCATATATAGGAAAGAGATCCTCTTCGGATCTTTCCCTCCAAAGCCCAGAAATCAAGTGATCTGTGCCTTTAAAATTTGATCAAACGACTACAAACATAGAAGTTAGTATAAACTTTTAAAAGCTATAATAATTTTTTACTGTTGAATCAAATTTTAAAGGTTCGGATCACTTGATTCCTGGGTTTTGGAGAGAAAGATCCGAAGAGGATCTCTTTACTCATATATATCCCAGAAATTTGGTGTGTGCAACAATTTTTTAATATTTCACTTCGGCGGTGTAAAAAGTTTAAACTATGAGCAGCCTGGGATTTATGAAAAGAAATTGAAAATCAAATACTTATCTTCTAACTCTAAAAAAAATTGAAACCAAACGAACAAAAAATTTCCATAAGTCAAGTCATAACTTAGTTGGAGGATTGATCAAAACTTTATCACCATCTATCAATAAAAAAAAAAAAACTTGTTTTTTCTCCATAAGAACTTGTAGGGTTTTAACCGGAATGTACATAGGATAAATAAGGAGTGATGGTAGGATTTATTATAGAGTGTGGGTTTATTGATAAATTTAAGTTTTATTATTAATTTCATATTGTGCTTGATGGTAATTATGCAATAAGATAAAAAAGATAATTAATATTTAAAATTTAAGTTGAGTGTAGAAATAGATTACATGAGTTTAAATAAAATTTCTCATTAATAATTCGGACTATATCATGCGCTACTGAAAAAGAAAGAAAACTATATTCAGAATGACACTCAACTGATTTTTACATCCCTTTCTATATGATTATTTAGACTAAATTGAATAGATTTTGAACATCTTCGCCGGAAACCAGGCCTAAACTGCTAACCAAAGAAGATAGTGTGTAAGAATACCTTATTTGCAAGAGTTTGTGACTGTATTTTGTAAACGGAAGGCGAGGAGAGGAGGAAAGTCTTAACTATTAAGGAAGGAGGAGAGGAGGAAAGGAGGAGGGATGAGGGAGGAGGGAGAGAAATTAAAATCCATGGGGTTTGGGAGGTGTTTGTGTTTAGGGGTTGCGTTTTCATTTGAAAGAAATCCAAATGTTCGGGTCGAGCCAACTTATTGTGCATCTATAACCGATAGTATCTTTGTCTACGTTTTTCATTTGAAAAATAATAATATCAAATTAGAGATAATACTTTTAATTGATCGTGCTCATTTTATGTTCGGGCTTGGCCAACCCGTTGTGCATCTATAAGTACATATTTAAAGAAACAGGGTTTAGGTCGTGTTCGTTTTATGTTTGGGTCGAACCAACTCATTGCGCATCTATGACAGATAGTATCATTGTCTATATTTTTCATTTGAAAAAAATAAAATAAAATACCAATTAGAGATTGTACTTTTAATTGATCGTGCTTGTTTTATGTTCGGGTCGAGCCAACCCAACCCTCAAAGCACAGATGAAAAATAGCAAAAAATGAGAATGGAAATAAGAATTTATCTATCATGTGGAAATATAAAAAGACACTAACACGAAAGTAAAGATAGAAGAATAATACCTGATACATATAAGTATATGAAGCAAATTCAATAAAAATATCCATATTTAAAAGAATATTTTCTAACAAAGAACATATATATTTTAAAATACGGATCTGTACCAGTCATAAGTTCAACAAGAAGGGCAGCATAGAGAAATACAATGTTACAACCAAAATGACCAAATACCCAGAAATATTGGACGAGCAAAAACCTGACATGACTTTAATGCCGCCGCCACCACAAGCAGCATCAAACACGCATCACATGATGGATTCGTCGATGGATTCAGTACCGAGGTTGCCACAGACGACGACGGACTACTCGAGCTGCTCGGAGCACGTGCTGTCACCGGAGGTCGCGTGGGAGAAGGAGGTCCAAAGTGAACTGAAATGGAGCAATGAATTGGAGAATTGCTTTAATACCCTCGACAATCAGTTCCTGAATTACATGGATGGCTTCTCGGATATTATGGACCCTTTTGGGGGGCAATTGCAAATGGAGCTGCAGCCGCCCAACCAGTTGCAGGACATGTTCTCCTACCTCCACGCCCAATTGTAAGCCAACTTACAAGGGCACAATTGGAAAATGGCAAGACGGACAGAAGCGGAAAAAAAAAAAAGAAAAAAAAAAGAGAGGCCCATGATTATTTCATTTAGTACTAGTTAATATTCTTTTGAATTTGGTTACATGATCAATTTAATTTGATTTTGGATGTCTGCAAAAAAAAAAAAAAAAAAAAAAAAAAAAAGGGTACGTTTAGATAATGTTAATATGTAATGAGATTCCTGTAGAAAATTTTCATAAGTTGTTCAAGTTCTGCACCACAAAGAATTGTTTTATTTTTCTTTTAGAACGTGAGATATAAATGAGAATTTTTTTCTCGATAATCATTTTTAAAATAGAACGGCTTAAATCTAATTTAATAAATTTTAATGGTCAAAGAAAATCCTAATAACTCAAATTTATATCCAATGGTCAAAATAATGATATTAATTCATTCAAATTAGATAAAACATCAAAACTCCTTCGAAACACACTCTTAGAAAATTATGGAGAAACATCTACTCCAATATACTCCAAGAGAGGGGAGGTATTGTCAAGCTAAAGAAGGTGCAATGCATTTATTCTACAAAACTCGGTACTCGTATTCGGACATCGAATTCTATCGTCCATAGATCTCGAAAAGTGATTAGTGTCATTGATTATCGTTTTTAATTTTTTAATTTGTGTAATATGCTTTAAGTATCTTTGTGTAATCCTTTTGTTATCACGTAATGTTATTAGTTTTATGTAATGTAAAGGAATTGTTTGTGTTCACCATCACATTCATCTATGATATCCAACTCAAAAATATCTCAACAGTATTTTATTTGGGAATTTGAAATTTTTACGTCAAAATGTTCGTAAAAGTAAACAAGATAGGTTATACAAAATATAATTTCAAAATTATTAGCAAAAAAAATAAAAATCAACAATGTACAAAAGTTTAACAAATTATAAAGTTGGAGGTTGGAATTATACGTCCTTTACCCCTTGGAGAAAAAAACTGACTAACCTCATACATGTGGATGAATAGTAAAAAATAAAGGGCTCAATTTTGAAATTTCCCACTCTTAAGTTGAAGATAGCCTTAAAGCATGACGCATGACTTTTAGCCTAGGCTCGAAGAAGATCTAGCCCCAAGTTGTGAAGAAAAGCTTTCTAACACACTCCATCAACCCAGGCTAGTTGGAGCCTGAGGCTCCTTGTGTGACCAAATGGACCTCGGTTCTTGCCCAAGACTGCATAAGAGGGCAGTTTAGGACAAAACTAGTAGTCAATGAAAATCAACCGCCTAACATTTTTTAGCATCTAGCCTATATCACTATTAGGGATGTACAATGGTTATGGCGGGCGGGTAATCGCATTTATTTACCCATAACAGTTTATGTTCATATCCGCATAACCGTTTACCATTTAACCATAACCGTTTACCCGTTTTTGAACCCATTTATCCTTTTTTTATTTTTTTTTATTTTTTTTTATCCATTTACCCCTTTTTTCACCGTCTACATGTTTTTATTTTATTTTAAATAACTTGAAAATTATAAAAGAAAAATTTGTCATAATTTTCGTTTTATGACAATTAAACACCATTATAGGTACATTTTAGTATGCATTTCCTTATTTTAATCATTTAAGTCCTCATACAATTCCAATAATTGAAATAATAGTTTATGAACGATATTTTTCTATCACACCCAAGCAAGTCTTTAATTATAATCCATATGATTACAAAGTAAAGCTTCTAAAAACAAAAAGTAGTCATTATCTTGAATACTAGATGATTCAAAGCTCCAAAATATTATGAAACTAAACACTTTCGAACACTAATGCTTTAGCACGTTCAATCACAAAGTCTCATCGACTCGTTGTCACCAAAAGAGGCCTACAAAAGAAATGTATAAATTGAATTAGTATCCCATTTAGGAACACCGACACTAATTAGCATGAATCCAACAGAGATAAGTGATCACAGAAGGTTTACATTGTACACTCAGTTATCAGGAAAAAAAAAAAAAAAACAAACAAAAGTGGAGTACCAAATCAATTGAGTTAGAATCACCATTCATCAATATGCATAAACACAAGGTTTACATTCCATGATTTTTCACACACCCATATGCGGAGATGAGAGAGGGCGGCAATGGGAGATAGATGAGCGGCGGAGATAAGAGAGAGGGCAGTGAGGAGGGAGAGATGAGCGGGGGACGGGGAGTTTGAGATAGATTTTGTTAGATTAAATGTTAAATTAATCACCGATGGGGTTTGAATCCACGCCATTATGCAAGGACTCAACACTTTTTCACCACTGTGGTAAATAGCCACTTATGGTTGCCGGTCGAGTTAATTAGCCTTAAAAAAACGAGCATTCTTGACAAGTGACTAATCATGATAAGATAAGAGAGGAGAGAGAGACCGAATTAGCAAGAGCAGAACCAGCTTTATATTGTTTTGAAGAGGAATAATGTAAGTTATTTAATTCTTTTTGGACATCTAGGAACAAGAAACACATAAGATTTTTTTATTGAACCACGTCAAAAGTCGTTGTATTAGTCGGTAGCCGAATACTATCGGGCAAGAAATTGCATCTGCCAAAGTAATAACTGTCAGGCAAGGAATTGCCAAAGGACATTTGATACTATCCTTGCGTTGTATGTTGTATGTTGCATGTTGCAACTTGTATTGAAAGTTTGGAAGTTCGGAAGCTTGTAAGAAATTGCCGTAAACTGTGTTTTTTGGCGTATGAATATGGCGGTATCTTGTGATTAATTTTGTTCCTAAATCAAACCCGAAGGAATGCAAAACTACGCAGCAAGTGAAGAAAAGCATAAACCAACCTGGAGAGGAAGAGAAGAAGAAGAAATCGAAGCAAACAAGCAAAGCCATGTATCCACCTTAATGTCACGTTATCCTTTGAATAAATACCGTGTTTTTCCTTCAGACATTTTATCAAACACCTGGGGCACTTGGCGACAAACTATCATTTTTTTAATTTCGTTTAGATATTTGTTCGTCCAATCATTGGGTAAAAAGCGGATTGGGAAATGGAGGGCAAGTCTGGGTCGTGGTTGCTGTTGACGATGGTGGTGATGGGTTGGTGTGTAACTTCGTCATCAGCTTCTTTCGGCGACCAGTACTATCGGGGCTCTAGGAAAACTGATGCGACGTCGTCTTTGGGGTTCAGTCGCGCAGCACCCTCCTTCATAGTATTTCCAGTTCATGGCAACGTTTATCCAACAGGGTACTTTAATTATATCATTCATTTACCTGCAAAAATAATAGTTTTCGATGCTCGTAGCCCATTTGGTTAAGAGCATTTGCCCCGCAGCCGAGGTCCAAAAAATGGGTTTGTTTTGGTTTTGCAGGTCCTATAATGTGACCCTAAACATTGGACAGCCTCCAAAGCCCTACTTTCTGGATCCAGACACTGGTAGTGATCTCACATGGCTCCAATGTGATGCTCCTTGTGTCAGTTGCACTCCGGTATAATTATCTTATAATTAATTTAATTATCATATGTTAATTAGTAATTTCATAAAAAAGTTGCAAACTTTTCTTGTTAGCATGCATAAGTTTGTTACTTGTTCTGTCTACGAATGTTAAACCGTGTTATCACTATAAACTGATCGTCATCGGAGAAGGGTCCTAAGAAATATTCATCTTCCCTCTCTGTTTGCAGGCTCCTCATCCATATTACCGTCCAAGCAATGACCTAGTGGCCTATAAGGACCCCCTCTGTGAAGCCCTGCACTCGCCGGGTTCTCACAAATACGATGATCCGGAGCAATGTGACTACGAGGTTGAGTATGCTGATGATAGTGCATCCCGTGGTGTGCTTGTGAGGGATTCCTTTTCCCTCAACTTTGCAAATGGACTCCAGCTACGACCTAAACTGGCCCTCGGGTTGGTAACTTTTCATTGTTTTGTTTAAGGAAGGTACAAACTTAAACTAACAGAACCTTGCAACTTCCAGTAGAAGGCTTTTAAAAGGTTATAAAAGAAAACAATTAACGGTGAGAAGTTTAATTAATTTGTTTAAGCAGATTAAACAGTGTAGTGACGGTGGTTATGATGATTTGAAATCAAGTGTAAATGAAATGCATGCCTTGTGTCCCACTAGGCACTTGAGGAAAACATAACCTAAAGTTTCAGAATTTGGTGTAAAGTAGAAACAAGCATTAGATTAGACTGAGTCGCCACAAATCTGTAGTCGCTTATGTGCTCGATCCTGGCCATTGAATCGTTTACTGTTCCTTGTCTACAGGTGTGGATATGATCAACTTCCTGGACCATCTTATCATCCCATTGATGGAGTGCTCGGCCTTGGCAGGGGAAAAACCAGCATCATATCACAACTTAGTAGTCAGGGTTTGGTGCGAAATGTCATTGGTCACTGTTTAAGTGGCCGAGGTGGGGGGTATTTTGTTTTTGGGGATGACATCTATGATTATTCACGCATAGTTTGGACACCAATGTCACTTGATTACTCGTAATGAACCCTTCTTGAACTCTGTTTTTCATCTGAGTCTTTTTTGTTGATATATCCTTAGTAGTTCAATCATAACCGTATTTTCCTTCCCCATTTATTCTCCTTGTGGTTTATCTCAGAAAACACTACTCGCCTGGCCCTGCGGAACTCATGGTTGACGGGAAATCTACCGGGTTTGGAAACCTACACATGGTTTTTGACAGTGGGAGTTCCTACACTTATCTCAGCTCTCAGGTTTATCAATTTTTGACTTCATGGGTAAGTTAGAGCTTTATCAAAAAGTAGCTGGCATTTGGATTACCCGGATTGGCAAAGATTTTTCCGACCATAATTTGACCTGTTAATCCTTTTCCATTGCGCTTGTCTTATTGCAGTTGAAAAGAGAACTAACTAGAAAGCCTTTAAAAGAAGCTCCAGATGACGGAACTCTCCCGCTCTGTTGGAAAGGTCGCAAGCCATTTAAAAGCATACGAGATGTTAAGAAATACTTCAAGCCCTTAGCACTAAGGTTCGGCAGTGGTAGAAAAGACACAGCTCAGTATGAATTGCCCCCTGAAGCATACCTAATAGTATCGGTGAGTGAATTTCGCCTTCCATGATCTCCCTATCCTTCTTCATTTTGCTTTCCGTTACAAGGAGAAGAAATTTGTGTTTGGAAACTAATGATATATATGTGCCGGCAGTCCAAGGGAAATGTTTGCTTGGGAATTCTAAATGGTACTGAAGCTGGAGTGCAAGATAATACCATTGGAGGTAAGAGTTTCCATGTGTATGTCTTATGAAGCGTGACCTCTAATTTTAACGGCAAACACAACGCCCCTTTAATTTTTACGCGGGATTCAAACTCCCAACACAATATTGATCGTTTTCCTTCTGTTTTGGGTTATTTTTTACAGACATTTCAATGCAAGATAAGATGGTGATTTATGACAATGAGAAGCAGATGATTGGATGGGCTCCTGGAAACTGTGATCATCTACCCAAGCCTAGAAGTAGTTTCAGCTTCTGGTGATGCTTTCTCAGGCACCAGGGCAACAAATGTCGAGCACACGAGGATGCTGCCCGTTTCCCAGGCAACAGAGCATTCTCTTGCGCAAAGAAATGTAACACATATATAGGGTTTAGGGTGAATAATTTATATGTATATACTACACATTCTGTATATTTCTCCCATTTCCTCATTTATATCTAAGTCGATGACATCTCTCTCATTTCCTTCCACTTCCCCTGTTCCAAGTACACCAATTTGCTTTTGTATTTTCTCCCCCTTGTCTGGTAATCTTGAAACCATTGCCTGCAGACATGGTTAATCACAACGGAAAATCAATTAATAATGGGAAATTTTATTTGAACCTACTTAACTTCTTTCTACACCAAACTTATTCTCTACATCCATATTATTTTTAATTAAAGAACTAATATCTCTATAAACCAAAATTTATTATCTAAACTATCCTCCCAAATCCAATTCAAAATATAAAGTCATCTTTACACCCATTTAAAAAAAAAATTCTCAAATTGAATAGTTTTGTTTTCAAAGAGACTCAAAAGTCAAAAAACATTATGGGTCATTTGCCCCTCCTCCCACCGTGATCTTTTCAACTAACTGGTCCCAATTCCAATCCATGTCCAAATTCTTCAATTGTTTTCGTGGCAAGTGTCCATATATCTAACAAAGCCTTGAGTTGTAAACAACGATACTCTTTGTATATATACTAGTGACTAGTAAGGTTGTTGTTATTAACATTGGAGAAAAAATAGTTGTTTAAAACTAATATTCATCTTCACAAGTTACAATTTTTGTAATATATACTCGTATTTTTTTAATCAAAACCTTGAGCTTTGAACATACTTGAATCTTCTGAGGGTTAAAGTTTTTGTGAGCATATTCAAGTACAGTAGCTGTTATTTTGGGCTATAAATCAAATTGTTTTGTCTGCAATATAATTGATGTGGAGATCTCCATTAAACAAAGGTCAAAAAACTTATATTCATAGAAAGGGTTTCATATATAGGAAAGAGATCCTCTTCGGATCTTTCCATCCAAAGCCCAGGAATCAAGTGATCTGTGCCTTTAAAATTTGATCAAACGACTACAAACATAGAAGTTAGTATAAACTTTTAAAAGCTATAATAATTTTTTACCGTTGGATTAAATTTTAAAGGTCCGGATCACTTGATTCCTGGGCTTTGGAGAGAAAGATTCGAAGAGGATCTCTTTCCTCGTATATATCCTAGAAATTCGGTGTGTGCAACAATTTTTTAATACTTTCACTTCGGCGGTGTAAAAACTTTAAACTATGAGCAACCTGGGATTGACAAAAAAAAAATTGAAAATCAAATACTCATCTTCTAACTCTAAAAAAAAATTGAAACCAAACGAACTAAAAATTTCCATAAGTCGAGTCATAACTTAGTTGGAGGATTGATCAAAACTTTATCACCATCTATCAATAAAAAAAAAAAAAAAAACTTGTTTTTTCTCTATAAGAGCTTATAAGGAGTGATGGTAGGGTTTATTATAGAGTGTGGGTTTATTGATAAATTTAAGTTTTATTATTAATTTCATATTGTACTTGATGGTAATTATGCAATAAGATAAAAAAGACAATTAATATTTAAAATTTAAGTTGAGTGTAGAAATATATTACATGAGTTTAAATAAAATTTCCCATTAATAATTCGGTCTATATCATGCGCTACTGAAAAAGACAGAAAACTATATTCAGAATGACACTCAACTGATTTTTACATCCCTTTCTATATGATTATTTAGACTAAATTGAATAGATTTTGAACATCTTCGCCGGAAACCAGGACTAAACTGCTAACCAAAGAAGATAGTGTGCAAGAATACCTTATTTGCAAGAGTTTGTGACTGTATTTTGTAAACGGAAGGCGAGGAGAGGAGGAAAGTCTTAACTATTAAGGAAGGAGGAGAGGAGGAAAGGTGGAGAGCGAAAGAGAAAACTGAAGAGCAATTAAAGATACATATTTTGCAATGCATTGCGTGCAAAGTACAGCAAAGAAAAAAGGACTAAAGCTCTCTACACGTGCCTAATTTGATCATCATTTAGACCATCCGATCAGAGATAAGATTATGGTTAATATGTCGCGATTAATCACGGCCTTGAATAATCTCTGCTTTTCCGGTGTGTAGGGTGGATACCTCAAATCGGAATCTCCACCGAAACCTCGATAAAGAACTGCTTTCTTGTGGCTAAAACCATCAAAGGAGAATTTTCCGTGGTATGAACCCATTCCACTCTCCCCAACTCCTCCAAATGGTAAACCGCTTATGCTAACCTGCGCGCGTATATAATGCAGTAATAATTTGTTACATAACATGTTGAGAATCAATTCAATTCTTTCCGACAGAAAATCAACAGAATGATATAAATTCTACTCGTCATTTTGGTTTGTTAAGATGCAGAAATGTGAAGATGTATATATATGCATAGAAATTTAAGAGAACAAAGAATCTCACATGAAGGACGGTGTCATTGATGAGCATTCCTCCAGATGATACGTTATCCACGAAGCCCTTCTTCAGCTGCTCATTGTTTGTAAAGGCATATACTGCAAGAGGCTTTGGCTTTGAATTTATCACACTGAAACTGTCTTCAATCTTCTCAACCTATACGGAACATAATCATAAGATACGATAATGATTACAACGACTTGAGAACTACCCCAGATTCCAGGCTTTTGATGATATTGAAAGTAATTTGATTACTCACAGTGACGATCGGCATTAATGGCCCAAATATCTCCTCCTGCATAATTTGAGCGTCTTCTGGAACATCCAACAAGATAGTTGGAGCTATTTTTCTGCATTGGATCGGATGATGTATATGAGTAAATCGTTTTAGAAACATTGTACGCATATGCATTTTATTCAGACAGTGTTGTTGCTTTCCTTAAAAGATATGCAATCACAAAAAGTCATCGTTGTACTTACAATTGCTTCTCATCCCTTTGGCCACCGAGGACAATCTTATTAGAGACCTTATCCTCATCCAGCAGCTTCGCCAACCGTGTAAACTGGGTAGAGCTCACTATCCGTGATATATCCTTTGAGTTCATCGGATCTTTCCCAAAGAACTGCTCGAGACCATACTTTAGAGCTTCTATCTGTCAAGTAGACATGCTTTCAGAAAAATATCCTGAATTAAAAAAACATATATACTCAAGTATATATGCTACGCCAAACATATTTGTTCCTAAGTTTTTCGACAAGAGCATCCTATCGTACCAACTTCGGAGCAAAGTCTTTCGTAGTGATAATGTAATCAACACCGATGCAAGCTTGTCCATTGTTCAATGCCCATTTGCCTGCCATTATCCTCCTAACAGCCACCTTTAAATTTATAAACAGAAACAGTTAAACCAGCCACGCCAGAATATTTATTAGAAACATTGTCAGCTCGCTTTAAGAGAACTTAGCTATTACCTCCAAGTTAACATCTGAGTCGACAACAGCTGGGGACTTTCCACCGAGTTCCAGAATTACAGGTGTAAGGTGTTTTGCAGCAGCAGCCATCACAATGCGCCCTACTCTTGCACTACCTGTACGATGTGCAAATACTTGGTCAATTATGTTGCTAGCTCCCGAGGAGTCAAAGAACGCACGAAGCAGAACAACTACGTAAGAAAAATGCGTAATATGTATACAAATGGAGTACCGTTCTCTTGATAAACTTACGTTTGTGTATCTGAACCACACATTTCCTTGAAGAAAGTTAGAATTAAACCGTAAAGACTAAATACTTAAATATGTATTAGAAAAAGAACTGATGCATCGTAGATTTCACTGATACACAATTAGGTATGAATTATGGACAACTTCATGTATGAATTACGAACACCTCCACCTCAATATAGAGAATACATCAGTTAGCAATGCAAAGGCTAATTGCACAGAAAATCATTTTTGTAAAAAAAAAAAAAAAGATTATGCAGAGTGCATAATCGTTGATTATATGCAGGGGAATGTCTTTACTTTGAGTAGTGTTGTACACGTGTTGAGAATGAGTCCCACATTGATGAGAGGAGGGACCTTGCATGGGCTTATAAGAGGTTGGGCTACTCCCCATATTGCCAATTGGTTTTATGGTGGAACCCCAACGCGTACTACAAACGCATTCAAAAGAGGCTCTCATAGAAATCTGAGGAAGTTCATAATTAGAGAGAACAGTATAAATTAACCTGTATAGAGTATCTTATCCCACTTCTGCTCTAACAATGCAGTTGTTTCTGGAACAGCGCCCTCAACAACTTTTACAGCTGAGTTATCTAAATACTCCTCTACTAAATTTGCAAGGAGTGAAGATGTAGCTGGAGCAATTTCTGAGGGTTTTAGCACAACCGCATTGCCGGCTGAAATAGCTCCAATGACTGGATCAAGAGATAACACTGGAATGTAAAACAGCACGTGTTACTAACAAATATATCAGTCATGGCATGGTTTAGTAGGAAAGCTTCAACAAGGTGAGAAGTATGTAACTTATGTATCGCCTAACTAGTAAAGTGTGAACTGTGCAGCAATATATTAACGTACAGAAAGGGAAGTTCCATGTTGAGATGACCAACACAACTCCTAGAGGTTCTGACACAATTTCTGCTGATGATGGATATGTTGTGATTGGAGTGCTGACCTGAAACAAACATCGAAAGTTCCACGTTATATATACTATTAGCATTATAGTAAATATTGGAGGATATGGTGGTCAGGAACAAGAATGGACAACGGGAATTATCATCCTTGTATCTGACCAAAAGGGTATTTACTCTAATCACCTTCTGTGGAACCATCCAATGCTTCAATTCTTTCAATGCCTCGTTACATGACGATTTTGCCTGAACAATCTGCAGTAATCAAAAGTTAATATTTATTTTTACAATGCCGAAGAACATAGACAAGAACATGTTCCATAGTAACAAAGCAAAACCATTAAAACTTGAGAATACAACAGAATATTCACTATGAGAAAAAAAGATATCAAGGGACTTTGCAAACAGATGGAATTCTGACCAAACAGCGTCAGAGTTTTAACCATTGCAATTTTCCCTGAAGGACTGCTTTCTGATCAATAACACTCCTTATGAAACATATGGTTGCTCGCCAGGAACCATATGTCTATGATGGTTAGCCTTAGTCCAGCATACTGTTCAATTTGCTCAATTTGCAACTCAATATCAAGAAAATGGCGAGCTGAACTGGGGGTACATGCGGCTCAAGTGGACGGAGAGTATATTTTTTGTGATACCTATGTGACTCAAGCGTCAGATGCTGCAACTAGGAGAAGGAAATGGATACCAAAAGGTAGTAAAGAAAAACATGTCAAATAGAAGAAGAAAGTAAAACCTGCGTAGAACAAGTAAGCCCATGAATGCTACCTATCGAGTTAATAGTGACTATATTTCATGACAAGGTTGTCACTTGTCACTAGTGAAGCTCCGTGTACATTGCGCTCGCTTGTGTAGTTGGCACACAACTGAATTGGGGTATCACACTGCAAATACTATTTCAGTTTTTGTTTTGCCGGTTGACAATTGTAGCTATCTTCATGCACCATTGTATAATATGAACACGCACTAATAACATGCTAATTAAGACTCTTGTAGTTATGTAATCAGCGTAAACCGAAGGTAAAGAGGGAGACCTCGGATATAAATGATTCGATTTCAGGCTTTGAAAGGTCCTTGTAAAGAGCTTCAGCGATCTCCTTCTCTTTTTCTTCAAGCATCTTTGCAATATTCTCCAACTGCGACCTTCTCCACTCATAGCTTTTCGTCCTTCCCGAATTAAAACTCTTTCGCAGCTCCTTAACTAGAAGACCGGCTTTTTCCGGATTGAATGTTTGCTTTGCTTCTTCAACCTCCGCGGTTACAGCCGACAGAGTTGCAGAACAAGGTTTAGTGCTAAAAACAGAACAAACAAGAATCAGATACTACACATACATACGTACGTACAATTTCGACGAAACTAATGAATGCATGTTCCCTTGATTTTTATGGAAGGAAAAAGGGAAAAAGAGAAGTCCACTTACGAGTAGGAAGAGCATCTAAGTTTGGAGGAAGAGAAATGCTTCTGGTTTTGATAGTTGCTTCTTCTTCTCTGAGACGGGTGAGTGAAAGCTCTGCTGCTCCGAGTACCAGCCCCTATCCCAGCAGTACCCGCTAAACCCAAACTGGTTTGGTTCCATTCCATTATAATTAGTTAAATAAACAGAGTATATATGTTGACATAAAAAGAGTAGAAGAAGGGCAGGGAGTACCTGTAATTCTTAAAAAGATCAATGCAGAGGCCTTTCATGGTTGATCAGGGAGAGAGAGAGAGAGAGAGAGAGAGAGAGAGAGAGAGAGAGAGAGAGAGAGAGATTGAAGGCACTACTGCGGTCTGCAGATGGAAGTGTTGAAAGCATCATCCAGTTGCCATTTGCATTGGCATATAGAAACAGGAGGACTGCTCCGGAGGTAGGTGCCAAGTACAAGGGACCAGCCAGCAACAGTTTTGGTGGGTTTTGAAATAGTAACCTAGGAGATTAAAACTAGAGATACTTTCTCTGCCGCTCATCTTAAAAGACAAGGCGATAAGGTTTAACAAACATTATTGGTGGGGTGCGATATGTAGACTCACAGGCGCAATCCGGCTCCAAAATATGTATTTACAAACTTTCTGTTTGAAGAAGAAAAATAAACTCGAAATCTAAACAAAAGTCAGAATTTATAAATTAATATATACCAATTTTCTTGCTTCGATTCATAAACATACAAATTTAAAATTTTTGTTTGAAGAAGAAAAAAAATGTTATATGGATTCAAATAAAATGAGAGAAAATCGACTGAAGATGAGAGAATTTAGAGAAAAGAGAATCTTATTCCGTCTTTTATAAGGTGATGTGTGGAAATAAGATATAATGCAAGTAGATGAGGACAAGGACATCACATTATTCTTAAAAAAAAAATAAAAAAAAAACATTAATTTGATTTTGTTTTTTTTTTTTTTTTTTTTATCAAATTACTAAATTTGCCGTGGTAAAAAGTAACCCGGTTTGTGGAAGATAAAGAGTTAAGACGGAAAGAGTGGGAGAAAAGGTAAAGGCAAGATGCTGCCGCTGAAGCTGGTACGCTCTCTTGTGTTTGGAGAAACCATCAACAACAACCCTCTCCTTCTTCCCCAACATCAAGACGACGACGACGACAATGGCAGTCACAAACAAACGGGCGGCGGAGGAAGAAGCAGAAGCAGCAGCAAATCGAGAACCCCATTTCTCCTATTCCTCCCAACCAAAGAGATTGTCACTGACACTTACAGACTTGCCACCATAGCCAGAGACATGGGCATGGACTTGCATCCAACCCCATCTCTCTCCCACATCATTCTCTCCTTCCCACCTCCGCCGCCGTCCTCCTCCTCATCTCCCTCTACAGCATCGCCGTCCTCATTTCCATCGTTTAGGTCCTCATCGTCGCTGTCGTCAACGTCTTTACCCGACGACGCGGTTCCCCTCCCCTTCCCCTGTCTCTCCGCCGCCCCAATTTCCCATCTTCGCGCATTTGTCAAGCTCTCCAAAGGCCTTTTCAAGCTGGTTTTTGTGCGCTCCGATTGCAAACCCAGTGAGGCAAATAACGTTGGCAGTCAAAGCAATTGGAATTGCAGCTCAATGTCGCTGTTTTCGCGGCTCACCGGTGACAGAATTGATACAATGGAAGGGTTTTCCCGGGCTTTAGCGGGACTGGGATGGACCCTTTTCAAGACCAAGGAAAACCCAGCAACGGATTCGAGGGACAGGAGAGTTTTCGGTGGCAGACCGGTGTATCTATTTAGAAAGGTGGATACAAACAGGGTTAGAGCTTGCGCGGTCGGGGAGTGTAGGATTCGGGAGTTGAGGTTGCCCCCACTGGATTTTAGGAATGCCCCTTTGAGGATTTTGCACTACATTCTTCTTATGACTGATGATATCTTCTATCTTGCATAAACAACAAAAAGGTGTGTCTTGCCACCTCTCACTGTTTTGTGTTTTGTTTCTTCATTTCGACGTCGCTTGTAATCTCCTTACACTTTGTATGTAGTGATTCTATGCTAAGATATTATCAGTGAATCATATATCTTTTTGGAGTTTTCTAGCCAATGTGTGCCAACCGTTGCCTTGAATTGGATTGTTTAGGTGTTTTTAACATTTAAGTGTCGAGGAAGGATGAGCCATCCTTGGCTTGCCCCCGAATCGAAACGAAAATTAAGTTTGTTTTTGTGTTATTGGAATCGGGAGTTCAAGGATTACACCATTTGAAACTGACAAGCATCCGAACAGTGGTTTAAAATTTATCATCATGTTTTTGGAAGGCAGATTGACTTGACACTAGTTTAAGCCTGAGGGTGACGGTGCAGCGGTTTAAAATTTCTCATGCATTGTGTTTGGAAGGAAGATTGACTTGATTCTAGTTCATAGTTTAAGGGTGACAATGGTTAAATCATAGTTTTGGGAACAAATTGACATGAGACTAAAGCTGAAGGGGGTTATTTTATAATTTTCTATTTTCGTTTATCCTGAGATTTGAAATATCATGAGTGTACTTACTGTTTCTAGTACCATGGCTCTTGAGATGACTCTTGAGCCTGTGGATGCACAGTAATTAAAATAAATAAAAAACTATGGAAAAGGGAAGATGAAGAAAAACGTATGCTTGCTCACCCGATGTCTCTGGGGTGAACTGATTGCAGCCATAATCAGTCCAACAATTGTAACTAGTTTACAACTTGAAGAACTAAACCGAATGAAAATGTAAACCCATGAGAGTTGTTTAGGAAAATGGCCATGTTTGGCAAAAGAATACAAAAAGAACCCATCAGAGAAGTTCTTTCTTTTTCATTTTCTTGTTTTTCTCTCTTTGCTGCACTGGATTGGCTAAATTTTCATAGCTATCTCCTTCCCTCATCTTACTTTCTCTCACTAACTCTTTATCTCTCTTTCTAGGGATGTTCATGGCAGCTTGACCCTTCCTCTCTATGAAGGGTTACCAAAATTGACCCCTGTCTATTCCTTCAAAGATATGATTTTCTTCAAAGGTACCTATTTAACTTTTCTTGAATCATCGGAAAATATGTTATGGAGTTTTTTATAATTTTCCTTGCCATTTGTAATTATGAATTGGTGAGGGGTCACTGAATTGAGTTGTTTATTTTTCAATTTTGTTTTAGTAAACTTCACCATTTTTAAATGATAGTTGTGATTGGGCGAGGTTTCAGTTATATGTATTTAGCTTCTTGTAGACCTCACCATTCGTAAACTACTTATGCCATCATGTGGGTATCAAATTCTCTTGTTTCTGTTAGTAAAGGTTTTTAAGGATCTTTAAAATGTGGGATCTGTTTCTTAAAAAGTAGGACAAGAAGTTTGAAAATGGACTGAAATGAGAGGAAAACTGGGGCCAAAATATTTGAACTCTCACTCTATGTGCTACAACGACTCTAAAATATTGTGGTACAATCATGTGGATGTGGGTATTCCAAACATGATGACATGTTATTGATCATTAGCCTAGGATTCAAGTTGACAAATTTAGTATTGTATAGAATAGGTGGTTAGGATAGGCCTGCGTGGTTCACTTCAATTGTAATGAAGTGTGTTCGCTGGTTTGGCTTTGTGGTTTTGCTTCAAGTGTGATTTAGTAAGTGGATGACATTTTGAAACCTGGAAGTTCCATGAGTAGGTATTACAAACTTTCCTTCTTATTTTAATTTAAGAACATGTGACATTGGAACTATCCAAAGGGGAAAATGGGGGAAGAGTCGTTGATGAGAACGTGTAGGACTAGGAGGGGGTTATCAAGAAAATAGCCTGAAATAAGTAGGAACGCGTAAGTGGATAAGAGGGGTGGGTAAATATAATAGTATGCGATGAGGTGCCCTAAATCTGATTATGGGGTTAGCAAGTGACCACATTAGTAAAGTTAATAGAAGTCAGAATTTTCACTCTCTTCAGACATTGGGATAAAATTTTCTGGATGAACACAACTTTAGATTGTACGGATCAAATACAGTAGTGTTCAAAATTCAAGGTCTATAAATGTAATTTAGATAAACGAATATGAAGTTCACATTTTATATTACGAAGAAACCCTTCGTATCATAAAAATTAACAGATATATGAAAGAATTGTTGTTAGACTCTGAAGTACAACATGTTGATGTCTATGTCTTCCAGAAGCCTACGCTGAGGAGGAAACTTGGGCAAGCAATTCGCAATGTTTGTAGCAGTTTCTAGATATAAGGAAAATCTAGTGAGCAGCTTATTGTTTCCGTCTTTAGATGACTTTCCCTGTGTAGCATTGTCCCCATGGGTGGGCAAACTATTGACATCGAAGTTGAAGTTGGTCTTCCCAATTAGGTCTTGAAGTGCCTTCTTCTTGTAAGTCCAACTTCCACTTCTCAAACTGAAGTTATATAAAGGAAGAAAACGTTGTCCATACATAGCTATGAACTCCAGCGCAGCTAAAATGAACTCCAGTTCATCGTTTGGCATGTAGTAGGGAAAGCTGATTCTAGTCCACCCTGGTTTCACTCCGAGATAGCCCTGTACATAATTTTTTTAGAACCCATAGTAATCTTAAACTCTCTGTTAAACGTTGAACATTGTAAGAACATGTTTCGTTTCAGACTGTATGACATCATAAGTAAATCTTATGTTTGCCGAATTGGGTATTTTGACCATAGATCAGGATGTGCAATTTAGATTTACAGTCTGTCGCCATAAGTTTGGCAAGAGAACATTACCTGGGCATTGAAAACTTAGTGTGGTAGAAGTTGAAGATGAATGGGATTAGGAATTACCTTCTGAATGGCACATCTATAGGCATGTGAAAGAGTGTGATCAATTTTGAGGAGATTGTGACCATAGGGTCCAGCACAATCGCAGCCACCTCTAGCCTGAATACCGAATAGATCATTGAGCAGAGCTGCGACGAAGCCCCCATGAAGGGGCTTGCCTCTGCTGTTTCCTGTCTCGCCCCACATGTAGAGCCCTTGGTCAGCTCCCTCTCTGCCAATATCTGTTTTCATGGCAGCCGTTGAGGAGCAATTGGTCGTAGAATAAACGAGGAAGGACAAAATGGCTAGTCTTTTGGCGCTCGTATTTCCCAAAATCCATATGTTTTGGTTCGGAAGAAGCCTCTCTAGTGCCCTTTTAACATGGAGTTGCTCTTGCTTTTCAATGACTTGATAACCAATGTATTCCTTCACCCAGAAAGCCAAGGCTGCCCTAATTGTTTGGATGATTTGAGGAGTACCCCCATTTTCCCTCTCTTCTATGTCCTCGAAGTACACTGTGTCCTGCATTTGTCACATAATATATGAACTTTCATATATGATAAAACTACAACATATGTGATATTAGTTGCCATTAAACCACTCTGTTAGAGAAAGTCTCGAGTTCAAATCTGATGCCCGATAATTTGAATGGTCACATAAATGATAGAATTGATTTAACATTTCTTTTTTAATTTTTGTTAATAATGATTGTCATTGATAATGTATGAATGTAATATTAAGAAAAAATTGGGTGGTCTCTGAATTTTAACCCAATTGTACTGAATTAAAAATTTGTGAGTATTTAGTACTTGAACTTGTCATAATGTGGAGCGATGATCTTTTTCGGTAACTCTGTTCGAACTCATGTTCTTAGTTTTTCCTTTTAACCTTTTATTTTGGATGAAAATTCTAAGAATGTTACCTAGTAGGATTGTTGCTCTACGTTGTGACAAGTTCGGACCAGCAACATGTTACGTGAATCAATGCTCCAATTATCAGAAACATTAATTAATGACATATCTGTAAATTAAACAATCATAAAGCAGCAGAAGGACATTGCCTTGTTTGCGTGGTCAATCAATTACCAGATCACATGATTTTCGTTTGACAATTAATCCTAACTTTTGGCAAAACCAAAAATTAGTACTTGGATTAGGGAATACCTCAGGATTGAAGCCATTGACGTAAGCAACAGTCCCACCTCCACAAGTTGACGGGGGAAAAGACCTGAGCTGATACAGTGCCTTGCTCATCACAAGTATGCCTGGGGTTCCGGGCCCACCGACAAACTTGTGTGGGCTCAGGAAAATACCATCGTACCCGTCCATCTGTCCACTCCTCATCTCAATTTCCACGTACGGCCCACTGTATTTATATGTCACACACTAAATCAATACCAACACGAGAAAAATTCAGTTTAATTACGTAACATGTGGCAGTATACTGACATCGCTTGTATACGAACAAAATTAATTTAATTAATTTTCCCAATTTTTTGTTCAATTTAATTTAACCAATTTTTATTTTGAATTTAATTAATTAAGAACAAAATTCATTCAATTAATTTGACCAATTTTTTGTTCAATTTAATCAAATAAGAACAAGTAGCAGTATACCAAACTAGTTGATAAAAAATCATAAAAATAAAAAAATTTAGCAGTAGTTGTAATGTCCAAAGGTTCTGCTTGAATTTGACTTTATGTATTTAACAAAGGCATAGAGGTTCTTCTGCGATCGATTCATGTATCCTGATATCGCTTGTATGCAAAAACAAGATGAAAGAAAAGGAGTAGTGGGGTGTAGTCGGTTTACCTTGCTGCGAAATCAAAGCATGCAAAGCCGCCATATTGATGAAGAAGACGAGCGATTGCTCGTGTATCCGAATAAATTCCTGTCACATTGCTACAAGCCGAGAAGGAACCCAAAATGGGGCGGTTGGCGTTCTTGTACGACTCGAGTTGTAGTCTAAGAATCTCCATGTCCAACAAGCCATCCTCGTCTAGACCGATCTCGATCACTTGAGCTAAGCTTTGCCGCCACGAGAGGAGGTTCGAGTGGTGCTCGTAAGGGCCGACGAAAACCAACCACCTCTCTTCCATGCCTATCAAATCACTGCTCAGCATTCTATCTCTTAGGGTTGACGGCACTGCAATGCCCATCACCTCTTGGAGCCTTTTGATTGCTGAGGTAGTGCCTTGGCCGCACAGCAAGAGTGCATCATCTGCTCCAACCCCTAAGCATTTCTTCAAGTACTTGACTGCTTCTCCCACCATTTTCGTCGTCCGGTTTCCGACGAAGCTGTCACAGGTGTGAGTATTCCCTTTAACATGTTAACACACACGTTCATTAGTTGGTTTGTTCTTGAGATCAACCAACTACTCGTAACATTTGATATAATACAGAGTTGATATACGTACCGTAAAAGGGAAGGACATTTTTGACGATGAAGTTTTCGATGTAGAGAAGAGAGCGTCCGGAGGCAGTGTGATCGGCGTAGGTGAGTCCTCGTCTCCCGAAAGGAGAATCGAATTCTGCAGCGGCACCGATGACTTGAGAGCGTAGCCAAGACAGCCTTAGCTGCTCGGACTCGCTCTTTGGCACCTCCTCCATCTCAAGAGTTGCACAGAATGACGATTCTCCGCCGCGGTTGCAGTCGTCATAAGGTGATGAATCTGATGATTGATGATCAGGAGAAGCTGATGTCGTACCAGTGCTGCTGATGATTGCTGTAGGGGAAGGGGAGTATTGGATTTCTCTTAAGATGGGTTGCTCCAAATATTCAAATTCCATATGTTAATTAGCAAAGATTAACGAAAGGAAGAATTTATGAACAAGAAGAACAATGAGTTGGAAGGAACATGTCATACATACATATATATATATATATGCATATATATTAATATGGTATAAAGAATTATGAGTGTTCCGGTGGGTTTGTAATTGTATTGATAAAGTTGATAGATTATGCGGCACCCGCATTGCATTAAACCAATGGGACCTATTCAATTCGATTCAAATATTGTGCCTTTTTCTTGCCACCGCTGTCTTTATGAAAAGTTCAACGCATTTGGATTGGATTTTACGCGGTACTCATGCCAACAGTAAGTAAAATCCGAGTCTCTGACATCATTTTGGTTCCACACGAAACCACGGCTTATCTTTTCATTTTTTATTTATAGACAATATTTTAAACTAAATTCATTTCAACTGCAGAAAAAGAGTTAGGCGTAGAAGGAGAGTACATTGCGTGCTCTGGCCAACCTGACTAAGTCTACTTCCGCAACTTTTTCAAGAAATAAAAAAAATCTAACCGTTTGAACTAAAAAATGAGGTTGTCACTTAGTACTATGGTTTAGTGATATTCCTTTTACCTTGTAAGTGAGAGGTTTTAGGTTCAATTCTCACCAAAGACGAATTCGAACGACATCATTATTAGCCTATTGTGAGGTTAAGTTTACCCTCCCCTATTAATGTTGGTAGTATGCATGTTTAAAAGAAAAAAAAAATGATGTTGGCCATTTTATGTTGGGCCAATATCCACTTACCAACCTGAACAGCTTTGGGCCTTAGTTTAAAGAAAAAATAAACAGTACCTCGGCCCAAACAGCTTTCGCTTTTTTATTTGAATTATTGAGCATGCTTTCACAAGGGGAAATACTTTGGACGATGCTCTGGTGAAAATTTTGATTCTGACCAGAGACAGAAATCTTTATTCTTCTTCAAGTATGTTATTTACTTAAATTTAATTGTTGAATTTAAATATAAGGATGATCGTAGATTATATAATTTGAGTTATGTGAATTGGTTGATATTAAAATGAGGATATGATTTGACGCTTGTATATGTTTTGTTTTCGGTTTTAATTTTTTTTTTTTTCAGATTTAATTAAATGGGGCTTGCATGCCTCCTTCCTCATATTATTCCTGGAGTTGTAATCTTCTATTCCCTGTTTTTGTAACTCTCATAATTCTTTAGTATTTTATTTTTTGAATAAACGATATTATTTACGTTAAGGGTAATCCTTTAGTATTTTATTTTTTGAACAAACGATATTATTTAGTTAAAGATAAATACTACTTGATCGTAGTACCAAGTGGCTACTTCTTTAGTATTAGGTTTCTATTATGATGTATATATTTAGGATAGTTTATGAAGAAAAAAGAAATTAAGATTATCCCAAAAAGACTTCCACCTGCCTCGACCTTTCGACTAAATTGTGTGGCTCGTAATTTAATCAATTAAGTCCATGATTAACTCTTTAATCTATATGATGTGATATCATTGCATTATTGTTTTTAATTTATGTTTAAGAATGCATAAAACTTGTAATAAAATCCTCGCTAAATAATTATTTAATTGAAAAGGAAATCAAGAAATGATTTGTGCCACGTTAGCACATTAATAACATAATTGACGAAATATAGACAAAAGAACCAAATTGATCGAAGTCAAAATCGACGGACCAACAGAGGAGGCCAATTTGAGGGAAGAGGATTCTCTCCGTATTTACTTTGTGAAACCTTAGAGATCTTCATATTCTAGCCGTTTACTGTATATCGTACAGTCAATTTTCGTCATGTACTATTTGTGTTTAATTTAAATTAAAAAATCAAATGATTTCTGACCTCAAACTATGTTGAGGATCCCTAAAATCCTCACAATTTAAATTCGGATGAGATCCAAATCCCAATTTCAGAGACCTCCCGTTTAACTATTTTATCTTTGTATTCTACAAGGGAGACTTGAAGTAGACGGTGTTGAGTACTATCTGATGTGGGGACAGGTGGCAGTAAATATAATGAAGGGGACACTGAAACTTTTGAACAATCACAACCAATCCCTTCCCTTCACTGTCCAGTCCTGCGAACTCAGGTCGGCTCTCTTTTCCGACGGTTTTGCACGCAACTCTTGCATTTCGCTTTACCAATCCGAAACCCTAAATCCCTCCCACTATTTCGTTCTCAACCATCAATCCAATCCAATCCCCTTGGCCTTCAGGCTTCCGGTGCCGTACACCTCAATTCCAATTCCAATCCTATCCTATCCTATCTCCTTCTTGTTTGCCCGCTCTTTCTTCAACAATCGAACACACAAACACTTAATATCTGTGCTCTGCTTCTTCAGTCTAGTGCGGCGGCGGCGGCGGCAACAAAATTGAAAGGAGCAATGTAAGCACCCCTCATCGATTTTGCTTGTCAATTTCTTTCTGCATCTACTTAATTTTCTGAATTATACATTGTTATAGGGTTTTGATTTTCTATTAATAGGGGTTAGATTTTTCAATGCATTGCGATATGAGGCTCTGTGAATTGAAATTTAGTTTAACAAAATTGTAGCTTATCCATTCAATTCAATCCAATCCAATCCAATCCTCTATACCAAACGAGACCTTAATACGGGTGTGGGATGTCATGTTAGTGGTTGTCCTGCAGTAATAGTTTCTTTTTCTATTATTTGGTTTATAATTCTTAAACTATTTCCTGTTTACTTTTTAGGTTTGTGGTTTCTTCACATTGTATATGTTCATATAACAACTTAGGTTTGTTATTTTACAGTTAATATCCTAGCATGCTTTTATCTTATGTTGTTAATTATAACTTGGTCGTCGACATGCCTCTCTGACATATTTCCCATGCACTGCTGTTTTTGCTTGTCTGTGGATCTAACCGTAATGACTCTACGTGGGAGCAATGTTTAGATTGAGTCTCATTAGAAGCTACAAGGAGATGCAGAGTTCATGTTTCCGGCTTTTTTAGTCTCTTTACCGGCCCTTGTATTATGCTTGGAGGGTTAACTTCTGTTTACAGCTGGAACTGAATTTTTGTTACCTGCCATTATTCTATGGAATGACAGTTCTTGCCTTATGTTTCTTATGATTGTACACTGGATGTCGGAATTATACCAAAATAGAGAGGTGCAATAACTCAATAGCACAAATTGCGCTCTTGAAATTAAACCTCAACTGACTTGATGGGCAAGGAAAGCTTATCAGAAGCTAGCATTGTAGCCTGTGAGGATAGCTCACCTGGACATAGTGATGATATTGATACTCAAGCATGCCATAGTCTTGACAACGAGGCCGGCTTGCTAACTTGTCGCGTGTGCCATTGTGCTGAATCGGACAAAAGGGGAGATGCAGCGTTAGGGTTTCTGGGTATTGTTCCTCCTTTACAAGAAGTATGTATAAGCAACGGGGAAGTAAAACCTCATAGCACGGTAGTCCCTAAATGTGATATATCTGCCCAGAAAAATGTTGGAAAAGAATCTGGTTTTTTGGAGTTTATAAGCCCTGATGGAGAGGTTTTCATATGTAGTGCTGATTTAGAGACTGGTTCATGTCACCATGAAGACATGTTAGTTGAGCTTGGTTGCTCTTGCAAAAATGACCTTGCTCTGGTACACTACGCTTGTGCACTCAAATGGTTTGTCAACCATGGATCCACTGTTTGTGAAATCTGCGGACGTGTTGCAAAAAATATCAGACCTTCAGACTTCAATAAGGTTATGGTCTCCTTAAAGGAGTATGAAACATTGAGGGAAAGAACTGCTAGGGGGGAAGCCGATGCCACACAGGTCAATACATGTACAGGTATAGATCCTGATGCTGTAGCTGCTATCAGAAGGCAACGACTGAGTGAAATTTCACTGTGGTTTACTCCATATGGTAATAGCAGTAGTAACAATAATACAGATAGCAATTCTGTTGCAATTTCACAAGTTGTACCGGAACAACCTTTGAATCCTGTCATTGTTCCTGCTGAAAATCCTGCAACCAAATGGGCTGTGGAAGGTACTGGAATTCTGCTTGCTACAGGGCTTCTTACTGTTACTCTTGCATGGCTTATAGCTCCTCGTGTTGGGAAGGTACGTTAGATTTGGTGTCATTCAATTATTAAAAGAATGGTGCAGATAGGAATTTTTTTCCTTTAAATTCTGCAAGCTTTGTGTGGAAACTTAATTAATTGGACCATTGACTGATCTTTACATGCTAGTCAAATTTGAATTTTTTCACAGACATTAAGAATTTTTTTTGTCCTGAGAAGAAACGATAGAATTTTATTAAAAAAATGGAAGGAATTACAACAAGTGGATAAGAAATCCACCAACTAGCAAAACTAGCTGATTGATCAAGGTGATTGATTAGTATTGGGGAAGAACTCTGTTTTCATTTCTTTTTTGTTCTTCTATGGTGAACCATAATTGTAAGTGTTGTGATTGGTTTGCAAGACCTATTTTCTCTGGTATTCCTAGGTGGTCTAGGAGTAGAATTAGTAAAGAAAGAGTACTATCCTAGTTTTACTAGGTTTAACCACCTAGTCTTCTTTTCGAAAAATGAAAAGATATGTAACCCCACGGCCTATGTGATATAATTAGGCTGTTTCTGAGAGCACATTGTCATGCAAAATACGTATTGAGAGGTATGGTGTGAGAGAGGGATTGTCAGCACGGCTTTGGGGTTTTAGCTAGGGTTCAACTAGTTCCTGTAATCTGTGCTATTCGTCTTCTCAAGGGATCACATGGGGAAGTAGGCAAAGTTAGCCGAACCTCAACAACAATGATTTGTGTGTTGTGTGTGCTTGTTTTGTTTGAGTTCATATTATTCTGCAATATCGCATATTTAGCTTCCTAGGGTTTGTGTTTCATCACAGTACAACATTACCAAGATCTTAGAGGTTAAGAGAAATTATGGATCACCTTCACAATTTTTAGAATATATGTGATCTTTGGGACAAAATTTTGTTTTTTGAGGTATGGCTTCGGTGTTCAAAGATTGAGTTTCAGCTTGAGACTGAGGAAGGAATGGTATGTAATCAATCTGTTAAACTCTTTGAAAGTAAGAATCAGAAGAAAGAGAGCGAGATTCAACAATGACAGGACTATGTATGGTTAAGGTTCATGTATGTTGTGGTTGAAGCTTGATAGGGAGAACCCTGTAAGTTGGGTGATTCCTGCAGGCTGCTATTGTATCATGTGTGAAAAGCGTAACGATGGACTGGAAGGAGCTGTGTACTAATATTTATTCAGACTTTGGTTTATACCAAGTTTCTAAAAGATGTTAGGCGCTAGTTGGACTGCTGGCTAGGGACTCCTAGGCGGACTAGGCAAATTTAAGTAAATTTATTATATATAATATCGTATAAATAAGTGCATTCTTATACTTAAAAAGTACACAATTGCATTGGGATACATCAATTGAAAAATAGAATGATATATAGATAATAAAGTATTAGAACATAATGAAAACTTGAGGAACAAGCATATAATGTGTGTTCATCATCTAAGTATTCAACAAATCTCTTACAATTTAGTGAAAAAAATAAATGCAAAATGAAAGTTATCTATTTTCGGTCTAAGTGAGAGTCGCGACGTAGGCGGGTGCCTAGGCGGATTTGGGCGGGCTAGATGGGGATTTTTAGAACAGTGGTTTATATTGCTTAGGCTGTGGTAGTGTCTATTGTACAGATTGAATTATGATTTGTAATCTTTTTCTAGTTACTTGCAGTCTTAAGTAGAATTATTGGATCTCAGTTTCTCCTGAGTTCAAGAGAATCTCCCTCTCCCTAATTTGGCTTGATTGGAAGGGGGCAGCCTTAAAGTTTTTATTAGGGTGTTTCCTTCTCTTTTGGAGCTGTTTGTGTTTATTCTGTTTTGTGTTCGGGGGTGGACCATTCTCTTTGTTCCTCGTTTTCCTTCTTTTTAATAATACAGTCTTTCTTTTTTCAAATAAAACAAGTGCTTCCTAGGATAAAGTTCTCTTCGTATCAAGTCAAAAGGGCCTTTAATCAACTTCCTCGCCTTTTCCTATTAAGGCATTCTTAGAAATAAATCATGTTTTACACCATATAGTTTCCTTTAATCACCATCATTTATTTCATTATTTGATAAACTCTAGTTTTTTGTGCAGAAAACTGCCAGAAGCGGTCTTCATATTCTCCTTGGAGGAATTTGTGCTTTGACAGTTGTGGTTTTCTTTCGCTTTGTAAGTAATTATACCTTTCTCGTTTTTCATTTTATCCTCTATAATGTTTATTTGCATTGAATCTGGATGGTGCTCTGTCTATGTGTGGATTTCATTAGACATTATTAAAATGGACAAACCCTTATGGTTTACCTTCCTTCCCACCACCCTTCTTCCTCCCTCTTTTCCCCCCATATAATTTCCCGTTATCTCAAGCACAAAAAGTGAAAACTAAAAACGAACCATAAGTTGTGATTTCCTTGCCTTCCACCTTGTACTTAGATTTGAATTGATATTCATAAGTTGAAGAAAGTTGTGTTATGCTTCGTTTTCAACCAATCGTAGATTTGAGGGAATTTTGATTCTATGCAACAACTACCAGAATCATTATGGACCGAATGAGACCGTAATAATCATTTTGGTTTTATATGTTGCAGTTTGTGCTCACCAGGATCAAGTATGGACCTGCACGCTACTGGGCAATATTATTCGTTTTCTGGTTTCTAGTTTTTGGTATCTGGGCGTCACGGACACATGGTTCCCATACAACATAATTTTCTTGGATTTTTCTTTTTTGTTTGTGTTTGTGTTTGTTAAACCATTGTCTTCCAAAGAAACTCAACACAACAGAATTTATATATATTTCAGGGTTTATTTGTTAGCCTGTCTTTGATGGGTGCATTTTCTCTACTTCAATTTTTCCTTTTTGAAGAACAAGACATCTGCAATTACATTACATGATATGGCCAACAACAAAAGAAAATGGAACATCATGTGACGTATAACATGGTCTCATGAACCCCATCGGATCTAATACAAAACTCCGGCGCCACAACAGTCATGCAAAGGCAGTGGTGCTTCTGGATCCTTTTACTAGTGTGTGATATACGGTTGTAGCTGCTGTTGTGCGACTCAGGCAGATAGAAGTGAGAGGTTTAAGATTCGAATGAAAACTGAGAAATGTCACGACTACGATGAAAGTAATGAAAATTGGTCGTGTGTGCCGTTTGTGGATGGGCTTTTATGTCTTTTTACTTAAGTCTGTATGAGCTCCGCATGCCCAAAACAAAAAATGAATGCCGAGAGTGAGGGAGAGCGATTGAGGCGTCGCAATTTTGTGAATCACATGACGTGATGGTTGAAGGTTGGATTCTATTTTTATTTAGAGAATGAATCCAACCATCAACGACCACACCATGTGATCTACGGAGTGGTTTAAAATAAGTCTTCTAGCAACACCCTTTTTAGGTCGATTCGAAAGACACTAACCAAGCACAACCATACCAACCAAACCAAGCAACATTCAACAATTTAACAAGAAATTGCAGTCATGTGATAACAAATAATATGGAAACTAAGAAAGCATCCAAACTGAAAAGAACAAGTGGCAAAACCTATATATATATAAATATATATATATGTGTGTGTGTGTGTGTTTCGTGCTGGGAATTGGAAGAAACATTTAATTTAACATTTGGAAACGTTTACTGCAAAGCATTAGAAACAGAGTAAATAAAGTCCAAGAAGCCTGTCCCCTTAAGAAGACCTTTCCCAGTCAAGAGTTCAAAATCTAACAACAACAGGAACCCGATCACTGCCGCCTTCCCGTTTATTATTTCATTCCTCCCCGTGAAGCCGAACGCCGCGTCCAGATCCTCATCCACCACCATTTTCACCTGTCATCGCACACCATACGCGAACACGTTAAATTCAGACTAGACCACTGTGATTTGTCTGTAAGAAGGAATGGCTCGTTGCACTTGCACCGCAAGTTATCAATAAGAAGAAAATCAAAGTACCTCATCCACATTGACATCAGCGGCTGTAAAACCAGGTTGAGCCTTGCCACTGAAGACAATCTCGGCAGCAGCGGCAGCATCAACGGAAGCAGGGCCGAGGCTGATGTAAATGTTCTCTTCATCAGTTTTGACGGGGTAAACGAAAAGCGTCCGCAAAGCGGGTGTAAGAACTCTCAGCACGGGGTTTTTCGGATACCACTCCTTGATGCCGCCGGTGAGCAGATCAAATGTGCTATCAGTTGATGGGCAAACTATACACCCATCCTGCACCCACAATAGTTAACTCTTAATTCGTTATTCAATCAACTACAAAAATGTGCTAAGTGTATAATTGCTACCTACCTGGGTGAGCTTGGCATTGAGAAGGCCTTCGCTGTAAGCCCCTTCGGCCGGGGACCGATTCTCTATTGCATACACCTGATCCTTGTACCACAGCAACAGTATGGCCTCCCCATCCTGAATTATCACCCGCCGCTCCCCCCTTGGCAGCGCTGCCAGCGGCACCACCGGCACCCAGTTGTCTCCTCCTCCTCCCCCTGACGCCGACCCTTCCTCCACCGACACCTCCATCGCCTTGCACCTCGTCGTCAGGATTACCCGAGAGGTAGAATGGTAATTCCCCACAGTAACGGATGATGATACGGGAATTGGATTAGCAGCAGCATTTCTGTGCGGCGGTTTCTGGGAAGTGAGGAGGGGGCGGGCAGATGCAGATGCAGCAGGTGTAGGACGAGCACTAGGGTGGTAACTTCGGGGCAATGCCGGGGCAAAGGGTGAGGCAGTGGCCATGGAAGGAGGACTGGTAATGTTTGGGTAGAGGAAAGAGGGAAGAGCGAGTAGGAGAGGAGAGGAGAGGTGTGGAGGGGAGGGAGAGAAAGTGAACGGTCAGCATCCTTCCGGACCCACGGCAAGTAGATATTGGATAATTCAAAGGTTGAGCAAAGGTATGGTCCTTGAGCGAGCCACAACCCCTATTATTTGGCCTTCGGATTTTTTTTTTTTTTTTTTTTTTTGAACAAGTGATTTTTTCTTTAACAAACGATATCATCGACATTAAATGAAGGACGTGAGCTTAGCTTTACAATAAGCTAGCAATAATATGGTTCAAATTCACCTTTGGTGAGAATCGAACCAAAGCACTTACAAGTAAAAAGGAGTATCACCGCCCCAATTAATGTTTAGGCGTTTAAAAATTTAGAAATGGCGCCTAGACATCCACCTAAGTTGCGACTCACTTAGACATAAAATAGATAACTTTCATTTTGCATTTTTTTTTTTAATAAATTGTAAGAAACTTGTTGAATACTAAAATGAACACAAATGATATGCTTATTCCCTATGTTTTCATTATGTTTTAATACTTCATAATAAATATGTCATTCTATTTTGTAATTTATGAAGTAATCATATATATTTTAAGTATAAACATATACTTATTTACATGAAATATAACATATTTACTTAAATTTGCCTTGTCCGCCTAGGCGCCTAGGCACTAAGCCCCAACCCACCGCCCGATTAGCACCTAACGTCTTTTAAGGGAAGAGGATGACCTTAGTCTCACAATGGGTTAGTAATAATGTGGTTCAAACTCGTCTTTGGCGAGAATCAAACCTAAGACTTCTCATTTACAAGTGAAAAAGAATATCACTAGATCGTAGTACTAAATAACTCTAAAATTCATCTTTAGTCTATCCCTATTTTTATTTTGAGCTATTTCGTTTTGGAAAATTGTCGATAACTCTAAATTATATTCATTTTTCTGTCAATCTTTAATCTATTCTACTCATTGGTAGAGACTCAACTAAAATCTTATAAAATTACGGTTCATATATAACTTCAATCCAAATTGGTTATGATTGTGGGTAAGTATGTAAAACACAAAATAAGGAGTAAATACGGGGTCACTCGGTGGTTGGGGACGAATTTAATGTCCGTATTCCACACGACACGTCTTGGGTGGTGAATCACATGATGGTGCCCAAGGGAAGATGAAATGCCTATGTGAGTCGTCCAAGCTTCGAAAAAGTGGATTGACGTGACAAAGCCACTAGCTAGTTCCTTTTAAAAAAGGGAATTTTTTGAAATGTCATTGAATTTGTTCATATTTTTCAATTTGTCATATAAACTAAAATTTTAAGCAATTTGTCATACCAACTTTATAAAATCATTAATTTGTCATCTCAACCCCAACTCCGTTAAGTTTTCCATCCAATATAAGTCATGTGCATGTGCCTTGCACATGACTTGTGTTTAGGGTTATTTCGATCATTCTAATACCTTACCTCCCTTTTATTAAGTTGTATTCGACAAAAAACTGTAGGGTTTCTCAGGCAATGGAACAATACTTTATATACGATAGCAATGAAATGATCATGCAATGCACTTTCTTCTGGTTATTCCAAATATGTAATGATACACGAGTGGGAGTTTGCATTTTAGCATGTCATGAAGACATAATTTCATAAGGGCTCTATAAATGAGAAACATGATGACGTTTTGTGTCATAAATTGAGTTGTAGATGTACATGTGCTAAAGAAAAGTAAAAAAAAAAAATTAAGGGTTTGTACTAAATAAAAGTAAAAAACTTGTGAAAAGATGTTAAAAATGACCTAAATAACTTTGAACACAAGTCATGTGCCTCGCACATAACATGTATTGGATGTAAAACTTAATAGAGTTAAGATGAGATGACAAATTAATGATTTTATAAAAATGATACGACAAATTGCTTAAAATTTTAATTTATATAATAAATTGAAAAATATGAGCTAATTCTTATGGCATTTCAAAAAATTTCTCTTTTAGGAAATTCATCAATTTTATATACTTAAGAGATAAATTGGATGAAAAAAAAAAAAAAAGTTTAGGGGTAAATCAGTAAGGAGATGATAGTTCATGCGGTAAATGATTGTTTAAAGAAATAAGGTGAGAGAGATCAGAAAGGAAAAAAAGGAAAAAGAGAAGATGGGACGGAGCATATCGAAGTCGCCGTCGTACAGCAGAGGTCGAAGCCGGAGAGATCGAAGCCGCTCACCCTACTCCACCTCCAGGTCACTTCTTAACTCTCATTATCCCATATTTTACAACTTAAACTCTCCAATTTTCAAATATTTACAAGTTTCTGATTAATTGGTGGTCGGGAAACACAGAAGAAATCGTTCGAGTGCCTCCCCGCGCCGCCGTAGGAGTCGGTCGGCAAGTTACAGGCGACGCAAGAGTCGGTCTCCGACACCCAGACGACCTAATAGACGACATAGAAGCAGAAGCAGAAGCAGAAGCAGCTCTTTGTCTCCTCCTTTGCCCAAATCTCACAGTCCACGCCTGACCTCAAACGAACGCAAAAATGCTGCTGACAAACTCAAGAAAGAGGAGGAAGAAAAAATCAGGTCTATTTTCTTGATTGTATAAACGATTCTTAATGTGTTGGTAGTTGGTATATGTGAGATAATGTTTGGTATATGTGAATTAGATAATGTTACAAGAATTGGATGAAATGTGTTGTTTTGCATAGCATTTCGGTTTGGATAGTTTGCGGATTTTACTTTTGCGGACCGTGATGTGCTTGTTGCTTCTGTTGAATATGCCGTTTTCTCTATTAGGCGGCAGCAGGAGGCCGAACTCAAACAGTTAGAAGAAGAGACTGCAAGGAGACTTGAGGAAGCGATTCGGAAAAACGTGGAGGAGAGGCTGGCTTCAGATGAAGTTAAGTCAGAGATTGAGAGGCGTATAGAAGAAGGTCGGAAGAAATTGTTTGAGGATGTTAAAGCTCAACTTGATATGGAAAAGGAAGCTGCTCTTGTTGAAGCAAGACGAAAAGAAGTAAGCAACTTGGCTTCTGGCCTTAATTTTATCTCCTTTCATTTGGGTTGCCACGTGAACACAAATATGACATTCCGTCTTAGCTTTGGGAATTTTGGCCCTAAAATAGTGCTGTTGAATGAATAAACTTGATCAAATAACGCCATTATCGTCAATGTTTTCACATTCTATCATCTAATGTTTTTATTGATTATCCCCATAATCATTTGATGCGGTTCCATACATTACTCAGGAACAAGCTCGGAAAGAGAGAGAAGAGCTTGATAAGATGCTGGAGGAGAACCGGAGGAGGGTGGAAGAGGCTCAGAGAAGAGAAGCTTTGGAACTGCAGACCAAAGAAGAGGAACGGTATCGAGAGTTGGAGCTGATTCAGAGACAAAAAGAAGAGGCTGCGAGGAGAAAAAAACTGGAAGAGGAAGAAGAACACGCAAATCTGATGAAGTTGTCAAGTAAGAGTAAATCTCGGTCAAAGTCTTTTGGTGGTGGTTTTTAACGGTGGCATGTGCCGATCATTTTGTACTGCTATCTGCTACCATCAAATACTATTGACTGCAAGTCTAATATTTGACAAATATTAGTGAGATATCTTGTTTTATCCTACACATAGTTGTTTCTCTCTTTGATTGCCTCCGGATTTGAAGGTCCTCAAATTGTCACTTGTTGACATGTGTTTATTCGGTTAAGGTACTAGCCTACTAGCTCAAAAAATGAAAGCTGAAACTGGAAATGAAATCGAACAGCCCAAAATCTCCTTACCTTATCGTAATTATTGATCCTCCTCCTGTTTACTTTGTCATCTGGCAACACCTCCTTACAGTATCAGTTCAAATGTATAGAACTTAAAGAGTTGTGCTTGACGTAAACCTACTCAGCAGTCCTGTGCTTATTATGTATTGGATGATCTCTTAACAATGACAGGGAGAGTTGTTGAAGCTTTCTTCCCATAAGAAAAGCTACACAATTTATGTTATCAGAAACATTCAATAACACAGCATGCCAAATATTTTGCTTGTTTTGGAGTGCAGAAAGTAGTGAAACTTGGAATATCTCAGAGTAAATCTCCTCTCTGTTAGCATCTACCATTTGACCTGAGTTTGGGATTGAGCTAGGGGAAGAACTTGACGCGGGCGTTTTAATTCCAAATGTGGGACTTGGATCATCTTCTTCTGGATTGGCAGCTTTCTTCAAACTTGGTTTGCCATTGTCTTCTGGTGCTGGAAGGGAACTCTATTGTATTTGAGCGGTGATCGGTAGATTTCCTGCTCTTGAACATTCCCATGTAGCCAACCATGAAAATCTCCTATTTTCTTAGCTGTGGAATTAGTTTGTTAAGCAGGCTTGAGTGTTTAGTTAATTTATCCATATCAGGAAGGCAGATAGATCCCATGCGACTTGGTTCCGAAACTTTGAAGATCCACCACCAGAAGAGGAGCCATGTAGCTTATTTTCTTCTCTTGATGTTTCAGTTTGTAATCAGAGGATCTGTAAAAATCCCAAAACGATTTAGACAAATCTAAAGTGAACTCCAACCTTCACCCAAATCAGAGCCAAATTCGAACTGGAGAGAAAATCCACACCCATAGGAAACAAAATCCGGTCACAAAGACCGGTACCTAAACAACCAGGGGTTCGACAAAACGCGGCCACAAACTGGGGGAAAACAAAACTCTCTACAACGAAATGGGGGAGAGAGGCGCCCGGCCTTATTACCGGATGCCAGAAAAGAGAAGTTTGACGGTGGTGTTCCGCGCTGTGTGTTTTTAGAAGATGAAACTTTCTGTGTGGCTTCATTATTTGATTTGAATTTTTATTACTCGTTAATCAAGCTATCGGTTATTTCAGTAGCACGTTGTGGATAACCCCGAGTTCTGTGTGGCTTCATTATTTGATTTGCATTTTTATTACTTGTTGATCATGCTGTCGGTTATTTCAGTAGCACGTTGTGGATCACCCCGATAGACTCTACAATTTTGTAGCTTCACTTTATCAAATGAAAATGGATCATCGACGGTGTAGTTGAATAAATTGTTTCGATGGCAGATGCTTTAAAAGAAGGAACTTAACGAAAAACTCTTGATACTGTTCATTTTAACGAAAAATCACATTTTTACACTAAAAAGTCAATCCTGGTACTATTCACTTTACCTTTTAGTTTGTTGTTATCGTTAAAACTTAAAGTTTTCAAATCATTTTCATTAGTTTTCCTTTAAAAGAAAGGTTTTCTCCCAAATTGGAAAACATTGGAATTGATTATTGAATTTGATGTTTTGAGTTCGGTTTTTTTATGGACTCATTTGGATGTACTTTTAAAATAATTGAAAGCCGCTTTTAGAGAAAATGTTTTTGGATTTCAAAAGTACTTTAAGTGCTTTCTGCAAGAAGTACCAATTATATGCTTCTTCCAGAAATCATTTAAGTGTTTTTTTCAGGATTTACTTGCATTTTACTAAGGATTGGTTCTAAAAACATTTTCATCAAAAACGCTTTCAGTCATTTTAAAAGCACATGTATATGTCACATCACATTTTTTTTTATAATTAAATTTAAGGCTTAATTATAATAAGTATTTATGAATCTTATCCCTAATTTAATTTCAGTCGCAACTTTCTATTAGTTTCTTTAGCGCTTGAACTCAACAATGTGTTGTATTATTGGTCATTTTCACTCAGGTTGTCTATACTTTTATTAAATTTAAAGGTATTGTAAGAACTTTTAAGACAAATGTGTGAAAAGTAAAAATGTAGAACAAACCAATATTTGTAAAATATAGTTAACCCAAAATATAACATATAGAAGAGTGGCTTGGGTCTCATTTTGCTTGGATCTTTTACCTTATTTTTTGTTTGTTTATTGGGCTTCTTTTAAGCCTTGTATTATTGTACTAGTTTTTTAATATATTGGATTTTTTTTTTTAGTACATCGATACTTTTACATTAAGGGAGGAAGAGTTCGGCAAAGCCACATAAGAGACGGCCAGAGAAGGATTCTCTTCTCTTTTTTTTCCCATTCGCTTCCTATTTGAATGATCATGGTTAAGCCACGTTAACATCTTATATTAATTTTTTTTATAGAAAGAGAAAGACAAAATAGAGAGAGAGGAGGGGATGAAAATGTGAGGAGAGAGAATCCTAGTTCATGGGCAGCTTAATTTGGTATCAAATTATCCATCTACGAGATTCGAACTTGAGACCTCTAGTTTTTTAATATATTGAAATTTTTTTTTTTTTTAGTACATCGATATTTTTATATTAAAGGGAGTCAGAGTTCAGCAAAACCACACAATAGGTAGCCTAATTTAGTATCAAATTTATCATCCACAAGATTCAAATATGAAACCTCTCACTTCTAAGTAAAAATGAATATCACCATAGTATAATATTGATTGACATATTGAGAGTTGTATTGACAAAAAAAAAAAAAAAAAAAAAGAGCGGAAGAAAATCGAAGAAAAGACTAAAGCTGTGGGTCCCGCCGAAATCAAAGACTGGAAAAATTAGATCAAATCCCAAATAATAATAACAATAATTTGGAAAGGGGGGCGGCGGCCGGGAGGGGGAAGGAGGTAGAGAGCACAGAAAGAGATATTTGCCTATCTTCTCTACTACTGCACGTACAGATTCAGGTGAAGTGGCAGTGGAAGTCCAACCAGCATGGGTGACGGCAGCGCAAGCGGCAACAGAGACCATAACAACAATCACAACCACCACAACAACCACGGCCATGGCCACGGCCACAACCACGGCGGTGGTTATAGTAACAAGCCGGAGTGGCTGCAACAGTACGATCTGATAGGGAAGATCGGGGAGGGCACGTACGGCCTGGTGTTCCTCGTGAGGATCAAGTCTCCTTCCAACCGCGGAAAGTCCATCGCCATCAAGAAATTCAAGCAGTCCAAGGACGGCGATGGCGTCTCCCCCACCGCCATCCGCGAAATCATGGTCTTCTTCTTCCCTTTTTTTCCCTTCAATTTATTTACTTTTGAATTGCAGACCCTAACGTTCGAAATTTCGTTTGGGAAATTTGTTTAAACATTAAGAAAAATGATTGAGAGTTTTTTCCTTTCCTAATTTTTCCTGGTTTCCCATGAATATTACTTTTAAAAGAAAATAAATTTGAAAAATGGTGATGTTTTTGGATTGTTCAGTTGCTGCGGGAAATATCGCACGAGAATGTGGTGAAGCTTGTGAATGTTCACATCAATCACACAGACATGTCCCTCTATCTGGCTTTCGATTACGCAGAACATGACCTTTATGTGAGTATCTGATGTTTTCTCCTTTTCTTCTTTCGTTCATTTGAAATGGGATTCTCGAGTTCCGCTGATCGAAGAAAATGTGGTGGGTTGCGTACATTTGCTTCACAGGAAATCATTAGACATCACAGAGACAAAGTTAATCAAGCTATCAATCATTACACTATTAAGACATTGCTCTGGCAGCTGCTCAATGGACTCAATTATCTCCATAGGTATGGCTTTGTTTGTTTGACATTTGCCGCCGCTGATGTTTCGTTCTTTTGCTGTATCTACATTATTGTTTGACTACTTGTGTGCAACCTTCCTTGCAGTAATTGGATCATTCATCGTGATTTAAAGCCATCTAATATCTTGGTATGATTTGCATAACCTTTCCATTCTCTTCTTGATGCAACTTTGTTTGACTTTGTGTTGCTTACAAAGGGTGAACAATCATAAATTTTTGCTACGTTTACTCGATTTTTTGTTCATAGGTTATGGGCGATGCAGAGGAACAAGGAGTTGTGAAAATTGCGGATTTTGGACTTGCAAGGATATATCAAGCTCCTTTGAAGTCATTGTCTGACAATGGGGTAAGGAGACATGTTTGTATCACATAACTGCATTGTCAATGTCTGCAGTCCCGTGAATTACAGTTTATACATTCCCTAACTGTATTAAACTTTTGGTTTTTAGTGGTTTATGTATCAGCATCCCCTTTTATTCCCTTTTTATTCTCCTTTTCTTCATTTTTTTTGTTTGTTTTTGTTTTGGTTTAAGAAACACTCCTGTTCGTTACCATTGGCAGTAATGCATTCATATCTTCACAACAACCATAACTTCCACAAGGAAAGCAATTTCTATTCCATATGGAATTTTTTAAAGGTTGGCATTCACTTGCTGTGGAAGTATGTGATCCTGTATGTATTCAATATATGTGATAAAGTGGGATAGAAAAACGTATGTGACTGAGCTTTTAGTTTCCATAAAAGGCTGCTTTGGTTGGGGCAATAATTGGGTTATCTCAATATGATTATATTAGTTACCACTGTCTACAAACTCGCCTTGAGGTGTGGGTCGAGTGAGGTACAGAAAATCACCTTAGGTGTACTGTCCTTAGCGAAAGCCAGGAAAAATGCATGCCTTGATGACAAGTCGGTGAGAGGCGCATACCATCTTCCATGAGGTGGCTCAAGGTGTTGGCTGAAAGAAGAGATGAACCCCACCCGCAAGAAATAAGTGAAACTGTATCGTCCTGCAGTTGGGGGTCTTCCTTTGCTGAATCACCGTGCTTCATTTTGCTTCGTTTTGGGTTTTCTGGTCTTGGGCTTGTGGTGTTTTAGTATAAGAATTAAAAGATGTGGTCCCATGTAGCGACTGGCAAAGTAATGTTACGTATGTGTGCAGCACACTTCCACTTGAAGATAATTTTAGTTATGAAAAAATTTCTGTGTGATTCATAACTAAACTTTTGAGACCCAAATATCAAAATTGAAAGACTACTAATACTATAAAGCAAGATGCTTAACTTGTAATTTTACTCTTTCTATGAGAAGAGTTGAACAAAAGTGTAACAGTAGAATACAGCGAGGGTATCTATATCATATATAAAACTTATACATAGATACTTACAGATATTTTTATTAATTAAAATGATTGATTCAGAAAGCTTAGGCCTAAATGCCACAAGGCTTACACCTTGCCCTTTAAATTATTATTAGAGACTAGTGATGCACCTGAGAGTGGGGTGAATTGCAAGGATTTTCAAAGTCACTGAGCATTTAGTGGTTGAATTGAAGATGATCATTTTGTTGATCTTTTTATCATTATATGTTTTTCTGTAATTTGCTTCTCATTTTTTTTTTCCATTATTGGTTTGTTAGATCTTTTAAATTTTTGGAGCTTCTTTTTCCTGTTACATCTACTGTACTTGGTCAATGCCCTTTTCTTATTGTTTTGAGTAATTAAACCTTTTTGCAGCCCCTAATTGATTGCTATTTTCCATTTGCATTGAAACAATAATTCTGACTCTAACGCGTTAGATATATTACTTGCAGGTTGTGGTAACCATTTGGTACCGTGCGCCGGAGTTGCTCCTTGGGGCTAAGCACTACACAAGTGCTGTTGGTATCCTCCTACACTAAGTTATTTATCCTATTTGTATTAAGTTCATGTGGTTAGCATGTGATTACAATCATGAGTGCACATTCGTAGATTACCTAAATGCTAAATAGTTTCTAAAGGCCTGCCTCTTTGTTGTTTGAATATTTTTATTTTCAGTTGATGTAATTATGTTCTCTGGTGTATTGAATTATATGAGCAGATTAATTTTAAAGACAATGTTTTCTTAATATGAAATTTAGATATGTGGGCTGTTGGATGCATCTTTGCCGAGCTTTTGACTTTGAAGCCATTATTTCAAGGTGCAGAAGTCAAAGCTATACCAAATCCTTTTCAGGTTGTGAAACGTTGAATGTATTTACATTTTTGTACACTTTTATTACTAGTACTGTTTTAAGTTTTGTAATTGTATCACATCTTCTAATAATAGAGTTCACATGTGCAGCTTGATCAACTTGACAAGATATTCAAGGTCTTAGGTAATATGTTTTACCTTTTAGGCCATTTATCTTTTATAAGTTCCATGGAGCTACCTTACAGTCAACAATTATCACATCAGGTCATCCGACACTAGAAAAGTGGCCAGCACTTGCAAACCTTCCACACTGGCAACAAGATGTGCAACATATTCAAAGCCATAAATAGTAAGCTTTCTCATATCTAATGTATGTAAAACTTGTTTAGTTAAACATATAAAAAAGAATATAAACCTTGTGCTAGGAATCTGAAGAAATTATTTTTGTCTAATTTGTCATTCTCTAGTAACTCCCATGTTTGGCTTCATTTTTTTTTTCTCCCTTTCCTTGATCAAACTAACCTGTTCTTTTTTCCTGCTGTATGCTTTCGACAGTGATAATACTGCATTGCATAGTGTAGTTCACCTCTCTCCAAAAAGTCCTGCATATGACCTCCTATCTAAGATGCTCGAGTAAGTGGTGCCTTTTAAATTTACAAGAATCTCATTTTGTTATTGTTGAGCACATGGAGAGGATGAGACTCATAACTGTACCCAAAAAATTGTAATTCTCATTTTACCAATTTTTCTAGTTTTTTTCTAATTTTTTAGGATTCTAATTACAAAGTACAGAAAGTTATCCTTACAAATTTGGAGTGATGATACATCATGAATTGTTTTAATAAGATTTATGAATTGAGTGCCCTATTAATTGCTAATAGAGTATTGTCATACGGAATCTTTGAACATGGTATTTTGACTGTAGAAGTGTAGATATTTGCTGATAATTCAAGATTCAAGGATTAGATATGAGCACAATATAGTTAGAGGCCTAAAATGAATGATTTCTGTGGACTATAGTAAGGTTCTTAATCCCTATCTTTTCATCCAAGTTTCAGAGTAAGGTTCTCTCTTTCCACTCCAGAGAGTAGTTTCTTCTGATTATAACTGTAGATAAAGTATTTTAAGACCTTGTCTGGATTGTCTTTACTACCATGCAAGTACCAGGATAAATGACAATTAGAAGGGTACTAAAGGAACATTCTCTTCCTTGGGATTTCACTGACCAATCATATAACAGTTTGAGGCTGATTGATCATGTTAGTCCCCATATTTTCATTGTTTGGCTGGTGACTTGGAATTGGATTTTTCGATGAGATGGCTAGTTTGTACTTTAGTAAATCATTTGAAGGAACTGTTAGCAACTATAGATGTATAATGGAGATGATGGATGTAAGATGAGGATACCATGTCTACTGTTCGGTTTTTCACATTGGTGAATCAGTGGTGAACTGGTTTGGACATGCTTTTTTGTTCACAAGTTGTAAACCGGAAGCTACAAGTAAATTCAGATATTTCAAGCTAATTTGTATATGAATTATGAAAAGCAGTTAAAGGTGTCAATTTGGATCTACAAATTTAAACGCCATTTCTTAGTATTGGTTGCCTTTCTTGTCCATGTGCTTGCTAATTTTTGTACTAATTTTTTGTCAAGATTCGGGAAGGTCGGAGCTTCTGACTCAAAATAAATTTTTATTTGATTTGTTTTTGTCTCTTCATGTCTGTCATACAATGCCGAAATTTTGATAAAATTTACAGTTGTTTGACTTAAAAAAGTGTTGAACTATAACTTACAATATGTTTCTGTAGTAATTAGTTACAGTGGCATATAATTTGTAAGGTTTTGCTGTTGATCTTGCATTACTTTTTTCTTAATGAAGATAAATTAATTGTCTGTTTCTTTCCCCAAACAACTGTGTGCAGATATGATCCTCGAAAGCGTATAACAGCTGCACAAGCATTAGAGCATGAGTAAAGCTTCTTGCTTTTTTATCTCTCATATTATGCTTATTATTCTTCCTCCATCCTTCCCTTTCCCTCACCCTCATGATCACCTGTGAATGAATTATTTAACAAATTAATTAATACAGGATTCGAGATTTTAATATTCTTAAATAAAAATTGTTATACGCAAAAATATAATTGCTTTCTAAAAAGATTCATATTTTTTGCTTTCAGGTATTTTCGTATTGAGCCTCTACCAGGTCGCAAGTAAGGTTCTCTTCTTCATTAACTTTTACTTCCCCTGTTGGACTTGGACCTTTTCTGTTGTGATATGCCCAACCGATTTGAGTTTCTTTATTTTCCAATATGTTGACCACCTTTTCATGAATACCACCTAAAAGTTTGAAAAAGAAAAGACTCTAATGGAGATACTAGATGCTATTGTAAGCATATAGTGCGCCCATATATCTTATATTGACAGGTATATTATTAATGATCAGTGCTTTGGTGCCTACCCAAGGAGAGAAAGTAGTGAATTATCCTACTCGTCCGGTAGACACAACCACAGATTTTGAAGGGACAACTAGCATTCAACCTTCACAACCGGTATGTTTCATGGTTTTACAACTAAATGAGTAGACTTCTGTTCCAAAGCTGCAGCTGTTTAAATGAAGTGCTAACCATGGTTTGTACAAAATTTAGTTGGAATTTTAGAAATAGCAGTGAAAGCCAGAGTAAAGAAACATAATGGAGCACTACTCAATTGTGTACTCTACTGTTTCAGAGGTTATACGTATACTTTAAAAGAATACATTCTTGAAAACATTATAATCACAAATTTTGATTTGTGTTACATGTTGGATGTAGAACAGGAAATCACGATAGTGTTGCTATTAGTAGATAAATATTGTTCACTGAGTTGAAATCGTCCACACTTTTAGTTTTGTAAGAAGCATTATCTTTTATGATACTGTTGAGGGGAGATGCTTTTAGTTTAGTTCAAGGTCCGTCTGTCAGAACCTGGAATTCCCTTCCACCCTTTTTCGCATTTTCTTCTCTTTCAGTTCCTGGTTGATTATCATAATTTTATTGCTCAGTGAAACTGGTCATATCCATTGTTGTAAGATGTATCAATGTGGTTGGACATGTATCAATACTAATGACATTAATTTTGTTTCCATCTTGATATACTCATTATGAATAATTGTATCACATCTGGTTTCCTCCTCTTTAATTGTTAATCAGAGGACACAGAATTAATTTACGTTAGAATTTATTCAACTATTTATCTGCTTTATATCCCATAGAACAAGTTCATCTTCGAGTGATTTCCTACATAGAGGAATGTTAAGGCATGAAAATAACTTGTTTGCATATAGTAAACGTAAGAAGTCTTAACATCTCAATCTTTGTTCACTATGGTATGTGTGCATTGCTCATCGTACAATTATCTGGACCAGGTATCATCTGGAAATGCAGTATCTGGAAACATGTCAGGTGCTCATGTGGGGAGATCCGTACCCAGGCCTATGGTTAACATGCAACGAATGCAGCCTCAGGGCATGGCTGCTTATAATCTTGCATCTCAAGCAGGGATTGGTGGTGCAATGAATCCTGGCGGCATGCCAATGCAGCGTGGTGTAGCACAGGCCCATCACCAACAACAGGTATATTGTGATGAGTATAGATTGTTTTGACCTTTAGAATAATTCTTTCTCTTAATTCATGCTGGTTTTATATTTTATTTTATCTTTCAAATACAGTTGAGAAGGAAAGATAATGGAATGGGGATGCCGGGATACCCTCCACAGCAGAAATCCAGACGTTTCTGAGGAATATTGCACCTATTGTACTTTAATTGCCGTGGATGATCTGAAATTCATGAAGGTTAGTTTTTTTATTGATGCTTTGCTTCATAGGCTACTAGTACTTTTTAAAACTGTTCTTTATCTCTTCATCATTAAAAATGAAAAGAAGGTAAACTCCTTTGAATTTTCCTACTGGTCTTACTGACGAGGGGTTGAGATTTCAAACTCTCATCTTCCGCTGCCTGTCCCAAGAATCACTAGTTTTCCTAAATAATTCGGAATCCTGTAAATTAAAAGGGGGAGAATCTATTACAATCTATCAACCATAACCAATAATCTTATCACTATCGTTTTTATTTATTGGACTGCATTTTTGTTAGTCTTCTCACTGTTGCATAAAAGTAAGGCTTTGTTGTTTTGAAGATAAAGAAATATACTTTTTAAGCTTTGTCTTGAGGGATTTCTGAACTGGAAGTCTGGAACTCATACTTGCGTACATTTTCCGTTAGCAAAACACTGCAAGTTCCATCTTTTCATCCCCACAAGCTCCTCTTGTTATCAATTATTCTCTTGGTACCTTTGATGTCCCTCTGCATCTGAGGCTCTGTTGGATTTATTAGTATGAGGCTTACCTTTCTACCGGCTCCGTTAGCCAACTGGTCTTATTGACCCATAACATACATTATCTGCTCGAATGGACCTGTACCCATCACCACTTCCTTAAATATACCTGTTTTATTTGACCATCTTTTAATCGAGAATACTAAATCATGTGCACGATGCTTTGTGAAAAAGGTTGATGCACAAGCTTGATTCGCGAAGAAACTTGCAGCCTAACTTGTTTTATTCTATCTTCAAATTCCTTCATTCTTCTTATGTTACCCATGCATTTCATGTTTTTCCAGGTCTAAATATTGAGGACACAAAATATCTTGTTATTCTGTCAGAGGTAGAATGCTGTAGAGGAAATTCGGTTATTCTTAAAATGCTGGTCGATGCAGTGGGACGAAGATTTCAGTTACCGCAGTCTTAACTGGTGCTCCTGTAGGTCACAACGTGCACACTTACAAATTGTGACTCGATTTCTGTAAAAATTAGCTGTTAAGCCAGAAAAACAGTAATTAGACAAGTTGTATGAAGGCCGCATCGATGAGCTTTAAGTACTTGAGCATCCATTCCTCACTAACAGAGAAAACAGGGGAAGGAAGGATGGTAGGGGATTAGAAAGAAACGCATTTGTTTGGATGAGATCCCCACCAACTTTTAACTGGGACTCTCACACTCCGTTACATATGTATGTGTATAATATTTCTTGTAATTTATGTTTCAATTAGTCAACTTTTAATTCACAAATAGGCATTGGGTTGCACTTGCATGTGATCGTTTGAACAGCGGACCTCAAATTGATTCACCAGCACCAGCAGCCTATCCAAAAGAAAGTGGTAGTTGGTGCCGTAACCCTTTTTAAACACCTCCGACTTCCGGCTTCCGCCCGCCCTCAATCCCCTTTTCACATCACCAACTACGGCGATGGTTTCACTCATCCGTCCCGGTCTCCCGCCGTCCCTCCTAACAAAGTACAACTGTGAATGCAAAATGCCACTCTAGCCATCAAAGTGCAATTGTGAATGCAAAATGGTTTCACTAATAGTGTTTTGGAGATGATCTAAATAGGCAATGCGGAGTTGCCTAAATCTATTGCACTCGATTTTTTTTTGGAGTTTTTTTATTTGATGATGCTCTGGCTGAATGCGCTATAATTTTGCGAGTACTTTGATCCGACTTATGTTAAATCTTTATTAGCTTTTGTGGACTATGGAGGTTACGGAAGTTTAGTAACTGAATGCTACTTGAACGCACAAAACTGACACACTTGCTGACATCATAAAATTGCGCAATATGGAAAGTGACATACCTCCTTGTAAGTCCTTGCAAGGTTTGCTTCTTCTTCTTTGATGTAGGACTTTACCTTAACATATGGATAAGATAAATTGGGTGACGTGAAACACTTGTAGGCCAATTTGTTCCTGTACTATGAAAGAAGTTGAAATTTCACTATAAAATTAATTGACAATATGGAGAGTAACTCAAATTTTTTCAAGGTTTATGATGCGGTACTTTGTATTTCACATAGACTATTCAGGATAAAGCTTTCCTCGCTCCTATTATGGAGGAACATCCTTCTCTTTGCCATCATCATCTAAACATCATTTTGGAAAGAAAAAAAAAACATTCGAACTTGAAACCATTTAGTCATCTATATTAATTTGTTGAACAAGTCGATAGTTATGATAGAAAGTAGTATTTTCTTGATGAACCGTTAATTTCCTCGATTCATTTGGATGACTAAGCTGTCTTCAAATAGAATGATTTTCTACATAGATGATTTTTAGTTTAAACACTGCATCAAACGTTTGACTATGTTAATTAAAATTATTTGATGGATAGATTAGTACAATTCGACTAATATGTGCATCAGATAGTACTATACAAACTATTTTAGCACGTCAAACTGTAGTCATCGGCGGAGCCACTAAGGGACTAGAGTGGTTTCGAGCCCGTCCTGATCACTAAGTAAGAAATTTCCAACAGCCTCAAGCCTGTTATTGCAGAACTGTGAGACATGAGGAAGAAGATGAATTTTCCTCGAGAAGAAGTCGAGTCAAACGATGTCGTGTCATATTTTTCTAACTATTTTGTTTGTTTTGCCCTTGTAGTTTAGTGAAACTTAATGACAGGTTTTTAAAATTGACTTTAATATTATTTCTAAAGCAACCTAATCAACCTCCTCTTTGCCCTCATTTTCTGTCAACAGTTGGAACTAGATTTCTTTGTATTTTCTTCCTATAATTTCAAATTTATTACTCAGTACACTGCTCTCTACCTCCCACTTAATTGTATTATACATTTCTTTTGATTTTCTCTATTAAATTTAATGGGTCTTTCAATTTTATGAACATTACTTTAATTGCTTATGCTATGATTCAAAAAAAATTCTTAATATATATATGAAAAGATTCTCGCTCACAAAAAATTCTGACTCTACCGCTAACTATAATGACTATTATAATAAGTCAAACTCAAGTAGTCAATACAACTCCATGTACTAATTCACGCTTCGCTTGCAATTAGCCGTACTACGAGGCAACGCATGTGGATTTCCCGTGCCTTCGGTGGCTAATACGGCAATGCATGGAATGCAATCCATTGAATATGGAAAAAAAGGTCAAACCTAACTGTATTATAGTCCATTAAATTTAAAGAACACTAATGAAAATGATTTGAAAACTTTGAGTTTTAACTATAAGGACAAAATAAAGGGTAAAGTGAATAGTATCATAATTGATTTTTTAATGTAAAAATGTGATTTTTCGTTAAACTTCTCTTAAATTTAATGACAATTGCAATAATATAAGCAATCCAGTTGCATCACAGTTGTACTTGATATATATATATATATATATATATGTGTGTGTGTGTGTGGGGGGGATCATATCACAACGAACTTTACGATGGAAGTTATTTGTCTATTTAATTATCAAGATAAAATTTTATTGTTTTTTTATATAACAAAGTATTCGTTAATTTCTTTGAACTCAATTAAATGTCTTAAACATTTTCAATTTGACTAATATTTTACAAAAATAATCTATGAAGTGCAACTTGAAAAATAAACATTCGGATCGTTAAAGTTCTTATCGTAAAACAGAGGCCCGGGGAACTTGTTTCTTGTTTGTGAAGGCGCCCACAGGAAATAGCTAGTAGTTTACGTTTCAGTTTCAGCGCATGCTGATGCATTGCATTTTGCGTATATGGCTGGCTATCTGAGTCTCTGAGCTTCTGGTTTGCCGCACTGAACTGAATTATTCTTTATTGGCTTTCTTTGAAGCAAAGGGACAAAGACCGCCAATCCACAAATATCTTTCCCTTCATTTAATGTTGACTGTTCAATCTTTTCTCATATGGTACCGAGAAGTGTAAGTAGGTTTCTATCCTTTTCAAAGGACCAAGGATTTTATTTTCTCTAGTTTACATTTTCTGATTGTTTGTTTCAGGAATTTCATCCATCTATCTAAACAGACGCAGGCGCAATTATATTGGCATGTCAAGATATACTCGAGCTCCTAAATTCGAATCACATTCCTCACTATTTAAATTGATTTTATTGATGCACAACATCAGATCAATGTGTATAGTAGTGAAGTGATCTTCACAATGATGCTTTGTCAAGGATAGACGTACGAAGTGACCTACAAGGAAGATCGAGTGAGTATCGAAGGGCAGCGTGTGCTACCAATCTTAGAGACTTTGATATTGTTTACGATGAAAAAGATAACTGATAAACCCTTCCCATCCCAGATTTGGGAAGAAACAAGAAATATGGATGAGTTGTAATTAACACAAGGCAACCGAACTCTTTTTATCCCATCTCATTGTTCTGGCATGTATTTATGTATGAATAAAATCAACCAGACTTGGGAATCTGGGTTTTGTCCACCAGACCTGGGAATCTGGGTTTTGTCCATTTGTATAATAAACCAGACCTGGGGTTTTGGGTTTTGTCCACCAGACCTGGGAATATGGGTTTTGTCCATTTGTATAATAAACCAGACCTGGGAATCTGGTGTTTTGTCCACCAGACCTGGGAATCTGAGTTTTGTCTATTTGTATATAAAAAATTTAAACGAATAATTTACGATACTGTTTACTTTAATTAAAAATCATATTTTTATATCAAAAAGTTAATTATGATATTATTTATTTTATATTTATTTTATTTTTATGGTTAAAACTAGAAGTTTTCAATTTTTTATCTATTAATTTTCCTTTTATATAAACACTAACTAATATGTATTATATTTATTTACTTTTATTTTATCTTTATTGATAATACTCAAAATTTTTAAGTTTTTTTTATTAATTTTTCTTTTATATAAGCACTAGCAATGTGTATCGTATTAGTTAGTAGTAGTAGTAGTCAGCCATGGCAAACACGAACATTCTAGACGCTGAGCGCGAGAGCTTCCACAGGTTCTTTGAGTGCTGGCTTGATGAACAAAACCAGCGCCTCCACGACCTCACTTTTGCCGCAAAAAATAACACCACCGCCACCACTACCGCCGCTACTAATCCTGCAACAACCACTGCTGCTATTAACACAAGCAGTACAAGTTTAGGAAAACTGGTGGAGCGCGTGGTGAAGCATTACGAGCATTACTACGAGGTCAAGTCGAGATGGGCTAAGCAGGACGTCCTCGGAATGCTGTCGCCTTCTTGGCTGAGCTCCCTCGAGGACGCCTTCCTTTGGATTGGCGGCTGGAGACCAAGCATGGCTTTTCACCTCTTCCTTTCAAAGTCGGGGTTGCAACTCGAGGCTCGCGTATCCGAGTTCATCCGAGGCTTTTGTAGTAGTAGTAGTAAGGGTAACTTGGCGGATTTGTCGTCGCATCAGCTGACGCAGATGGACCAGATGCAGCAGAGGACTGTTAAGGAAGAGAGGGACATCAGCGAGAAGATGGACAAACAGCAGGAGGCCGTCGCTGACTCCTCGATGGTCAACTTGTCCCACGTCATTACAGAGTTGATGAATGCCGGTAGTGGTGACGATCCAGTTGCGGAGGAGGACCCCCGAGTGGAATCCGCTCTGGCATCCAAGGAGCAAGGTTTGGAGGAGATTCTGCATAGGGCTGATAATCTACGGCTGAGGACGCTGAAATCCATCACGCACATTCTGACTCCAATCCAGGCCGTCCATTTCTTGATTGCTGCTGCTGAGTTGCACTTGAGGGTTCATGACTGGGGGAAAGAGAAAGACGCCACTACCCATGCCCACTCTTCTCAACCATGATCATTTCATCTCATGCATCCATCCCGTCTAAATTAATAACAAGTTTTTAGGAGAAGCCTAAGTACGTAAGGATCTTCTTGTCACGCGTAATAGAGTGTAGTAGATTATGAAATGTAATGACAATGATCCCACTTTAAGGAAGTGTTGTTATAAATCAATAGGTAGTTTTTGTTGAACATAAATCCCATATTGGGGAACTAAGAAAATAGAATACACTAGCAATAGTGCTCATGTGTTTCTGTGGGTCTTAAAACTACTGGACGTAAAAGAAGAAAACAGCCAGTACAAACTTGTAATGGATAATTTGTAATTAACAGGTTTTTAGTATGTTTATACTATTTAAACACAGAAAATATAATAAGAAAAAGAAGCAAGAGTGTTGGCAGAAAGTGAGGTAATTTGTGGCATACCTGCAGGCTGTAGTGAGGTCTGTGTAATCGAGTTTAGTTGTGAACACCGGTAACATGTATAACTCAGAGAACGAAAATGATGTGCATAGAGAATATACTGCGGTAACTATAAATTAAGGTTAGAAGTGTTTTAACGTTGATATAAATTAGTGGCCCATCTATCTGAATATCTGGCAGTTTCCAAGCAAATTCATGACCGGAAATCATTTGGACGTCCAACCAACACCATTAAGGACCATTCCATAGCCAGCAGAACAACTTCAAATAAAATTTATGTAGTATAACAAAAAGGAATTGTTATTGGCACTCTAAAAATCTCATTCTACACTTCAAATTTTCTATATTTGTAAAGAAAAATACACTTGTGAGAAGTGTAGAATGAGATTTTTGAAATGTCAATAATACTTCCCTAACAAAAAAGAGTAGTATAGGCGTTATCTGAGAAATAAAGTACATACTCTAAATTTAGAGTATGGTTCTTCATACTTCATATTTGGAGTATATTTGAAACTCTAAAAAAAACATTTTGGGAATTGTGTCTTCGAGTATAGTTAAAGGAGGTTTATACATCAGGTTTTGAAGTAGGGTTGGAGATGCCGAGTGGTCCTACACCTCATTCTGGAAGCACCTCCGGCCTACCAAGTAGTCTGATTTTACAATTTTTACTATTTGATTTCTTAAAATCAATTTTCACCATTCATTCCAAAACTATTAAATAGTCCCAAATTAGTGAAGAAAAATTGAATCAGGAGGATTAGCAATCATTTTTTTTCTAGCCTTTATGAATCATATTATTGTTATCCGAATAAAACCCAATGATTAATCCAAAGTAACTTACCAAATTAAATTTGTGCGTCAATTTTTATAATTTTTGAATTCCTAATACACTCCAGCTAATGGCAGTATGTAGATTAATATAGAAACTAATAAGGAAGGTTTTGTAACTGATCACGCGCATTCATGTTTGTCAAGGTCTTGTAGCCATGAAATCTGGTTCCAACAATTAATGTAAAAATTGATTTGGATTTTTTTTTAATTTCAATTTGAATATTACCTAATTTAGTGGAATAGTCTATCCATTAATCTTTTTCTATCACAAAATTAATGTATCTATTGTTTAATATTTTACTAAAATGTTTTGCCTCCTTTATAATTTTTTACTAAAAATTTTACCTACTCTTTAATTCTCCAAAAATAATTTACCTACTGTTTAATTTTACAAAAATAGTTTACCTACTATATAGTTTTACGAAAATAGTTTACCTAATGTTAACCTACGAAAATAATTCAGCAATAGATAATTCAGATATCGGTCAAAACCTTAACCTAGTATCACCTGGAAACATGCTCCATGTTGACGTAATAGAGTGTAGATTATGAAACTGGCTATTCCCACCGGGTTCACTCCGGCGAAGGTTTTAACAAAGCCATCTAAGCAAGTGTTATAAATCCATCGTTAGTTTTGGGGTCCATGCACAACTTGAAACCATTTGGAAGAGTCCAACAACATCATTAAGGCACCAGATCAGCTCTAAAATATGTCTGGTACTTGCAGTTTCATTTCTTCTGTCGTGAACAACTCTGCCACGGTACTTGAGCATGGTTCCCAAACCAGTATTGGGTTCCCAACCATATTCCATTAGCACCTGGGCCTCGCGCGCCTTCGGTCAAGTCTGCTCCAACCTTAACCAGGAAAAAGATACAGTTAGAACCAAACCAGATATATTAATATTACGAAAGCGTGTGCGTGTGCGTAACACGTAACTATAATACAGAGGCTTTCCAATTTGGCCATCTCTCAACAATAGCATGTTATTCTTAAACATAAAAATCTATTAATATATAAAATGGGAACTAAAATGTCCTCTTGCACTCCTTTATGAAAGCACAAGGGAGAAAATAAACACGAGAGTGTAAGATAACATTTTTAGAGTGTCAATAACAGTTTTCTCAAATATTTTCTCAGTTAAAAAAAAATTATTAAATTAAAATAAAACTTGTTGAATAGCTACTTAAGGAAGAAGATGAATTGTTCTCGTAAAGAAGTTGAGTCGACCAATGTCATGTCTTATATTTTTCTATCAATTTTGTTTATTTTGCCTCTAAGCGTGTCGTTTGCTGCACTGAACTGAATTATTCTTTATTGGCTTTCTTTGAAGCAAAAGGACAAGACCGCCCTTGCAAATCCAAAAATATCTTCACCTTCGATCCTTTTTCATATGATATTATATCATATTTGAAGAACAGATATAAAATAAACCATACCTGGGAATCTGGGTTTTGTCCATTTGTGTGTGTGTGTGTGTGTGTGTGTGTGTAAGCACTAGCTAGTGTGTATCGTATTAGTTAGTAGTAGTCGTCGTCGTCGTCGTCAACCATGGCAAACACCAACATTTTAGAAGTTGAGCGAGAGAGCTTCCACAGGTTCTTTGAGTGCTGGCTTGATGAACAAAACCAGCACCTCCACGACCTCCTTACTGCCGCCAAAAATAACACCACCTCCGCCGCTACTAATCCTACAACCACTGCCGCTATTAATACTAGCAGTACAAGTTTAGGAACGCTGGTGGAGCGCGTGGTGAAGCACTACGAGCATTACTACGAGGTCAAGTCGAGATGGGTTAAGCAAGACGTCCTTGGGATGCTGTCGCCGTCTTGGCTGAGCTCCCTCGAGGACGCCTTCCTTTGGATTGGCGGCTGGAGACCAAGCATGGCTTTTCATCTCTTCCACTCAAAGTCGGGATTGCAACTCGAGGTTCGAGTCGCGGAGTTTATCAGAGGGTTTTGTAGTAGTAGTAGTAGTAGTAGTAGTAAGGGTGACTTGGCGGATTTGTCGTCACATCAGCTCACGCAAGTGGACCAGATGCAGCAGAGGACTGTTAAGGAAGAGAGGGACATCAGCGAGAAGATGGCCAAACGGCAGGAGGCCGTCGCTGACTCCTCCATGGTCGGCTTGTCCCACGTCATTACGGAGTTGATGGATGCCGGTAACGGTGGTGATGATCCGGTTGCGGAGGAGGACCCCGGAGTGGAATCCGCTCTGGCATCCAAGGAGCAAGGTTTGGAGGAGGTTCTGCATAGGGCTGATAATCTACGGCTGAGGACGCTGAAAGCTATCACTCACATTCTGACTCCAATCCAGGCCGTCCATTTCTTGATTGCCGCTGCTGAGTTGCACTTGAGGCTTCATGACTGGGGAAAAAAGAAAGACGCCACTACCCGTGCCCAATCTTCTCAACCATGATCATTTCATCTCATGCATCGATCCCGTCGGTCTAAATTATTGACGAGTTTTTAGGAGAGGCCTAAGTGCCTAAGTACCTACGTATGTTGTCGCGCGTAATTGTGTACTAGACTATGAATTTGGTGTGAGACCATACTATACGCTCGAGGTCTTCCCCACTCGGTTTACTCCGGGCGAGGTTTTAATGACAATTAATGACGCCACTTTAAGCAAGTGTACCTTGTTATAAAGCTTATTTTTATTTTTTCAAACAAGATTACTTACAATAAAAACTGGTACAATGTTCAAAAATAGCCAGCTAAACAGTAAAAGACCCAAGTAAGAAGAGAAGTGCAACCAGAAGCCCACACATACTTAGATTTGAAGACTGCAAAAACAAACAACAACAAAAACCATAATCTCAAACAGCATAAACCAAACTGCCGCCACCGTTGCATCCTTGGAGGAAGCCAATCTTTGAACCGAGAAAGTAGACACATGATCTAAGCTCCCGCACGAAACCCTGCAAATATACACAAACAAAGCATCTTACGGATAAAAAGTGAGGCTAAGGGGTATGCAAAATACTCTTAATGTGGCGGATGCCCTAGGACACTTGGCCTTGATGGGAATCCGGCATGCCGGTTAGGGAGGGGAGGTGAGGGATGTGGATCTAAAATTCAATTTCTGATCGAAACCCGCATACCTGAGCATGTGATGAGTGGGCATGGAATATCACGACTAAGGAGAAGGGAGGAAGGAAAGTTAAATGACAAGAAGCAGGCGAAAAATGTCGGATAAAGAGCATGAAGCCCAAAACTGAAACAAGCTTAGGGAGGTAATCGAGACCAAAGAGGGGGTGGGATGCTGTGAGGGGAAAGGGGTAGAGGAGATGAGAGGGGAGTAAAAGTGGGAAAGGGTAAGAAGGGAGGGAGTAGCAAGCCGTTGCCTACCCCGAGCAAGAGCAAGAGCAAGAGGTGGTAGTTGAAACTTCGATAAATGTTGGGTTTCTGCAACAACACAGAGAGAGGAAGCCATTGTTATAAATCAATAGTAGTTTTTGTTGAATATAAATCCTACATCGGGGAGCTAAGAAAATAAAATACAATACATAGGTGTTTCATTTTAACAACACCGAGATCTTTTGTGTAAAACACAACACCTAGAAATAGGTAGTAAGTTAAAACAATATCGGGATGGTTAAGAGTGAGATAGTGGCCCGTAACTATGAATATCTAACAATTTCCGGGCACATTCATGACCTGAAATCATTTGGAAGTCCAACCGACACCATAAGGGCACCATTCCACAGACAGCAGCACAATTTCAAATAATCGAAACGCTTTATAGCCTTTTCCTTTGAACAAAAGGCGGGCAACACAGGATCAGCTCTAAAATCTGTGTTACTTACAAATCGTTCGGATATTTTTGACATTTTGATCCATTCTAAAAACTCTGTCGCGTACTGATCACTCAAAATTTAACCACCCATCCAGCACCAGCAAAATTTTGAGGATTTCCAAAACAATGATAACTTAAAAGCTTCTATGTGAAGCTCGTAGCAGCCTGCACCGGGGATTGAGAAATCGGAACATTGGACAATAGACTGGGTTCAGTAGTGTAAAGGCTTTCCAGATCCACCAGGGCTCCTCTGCATGCTGGCTCTGCCATCCAAAGCACAGCACATAAGAAGGAACAATCCGGATTCTCCACCTAAACTAGATCAGATCAAAGTAGGAATTGGGGAAACAGTTACCAAATCAGGGCACTGCAAAGAGTGTAAAAAGGTCAAGAAACGAGAAACTGAGCTTTCTCAAATCGTCGCCTCACCTGTGCACTCTTTTAAATACAAAGAAATGCCTTTGTATTACACCAACAAGCCAATCAAAGTTCATTCCCGATAGATACAAAAAGGATAGGAAATAGCACACCTCTAAGAATCAGTGAAAGGTGACCCCCGGAAAGCTCTATCAAAGCAACGAAGTTGGCCTCACAATATATCAAATAGTATCACTAAACACAAATAAAAATAATCTGGTCTTTCTTTTCTAATAAACCATGTCTAAATAGCTGCTAGGACATAAAACCTAATTTCCAGACCCAAAAAAAGAAAGACAAGAAAAAAGACATAACCTAACTTTAACGACCTTTGGCAGGACCTTGAGAAAGAGAAAAATATTTCTACAAGCTTAGCATAATTCAGTTTAGAGCTCTAACTTGATTTCTGGTCCTTGAGCATCTCTGTATTCTAGAACCTTCTTTGGGATGTTGTTTGTAATCAGAGTCCCACCATTATAGCCATCGATTAGCAACTTCCCTATTTTTGATCTCCACTCCGAGCTATCAGTTTCATTTCTTCTGTCATGAACAACTCTGCCACGGTACTTGAGCATGGTTCCCAAACCAGTATTGGGTTCCCAACCATATTCCACTAGCACCTGGGCCTCGCCTTCGGTCAAGTCTTCTCCAACCTTAACCGGTCAATCCAGGAAAAAGATACGGTTAGAACCAAATCAGATATATTACCCTCTAGAATGATAATACAAAATGCCCAAACTGTCTATTCATCCAGATAAGCCATGCTTAAAGCTGAATCCAACTGATTACAAATTGCCCACAAAAAATGGCAACAAAAGACAAAATACAAACTTGGCCAAAAAGCACGTGTGTGTATAACACTTCACTACAATACAGAGGCCTTCCAATTTGGCTATCTCAACAATAGCACGTTATTCTTAAGCATAAAAATCTATAAATATATACAATGGGAACTGTTCTTGGCACTCCAAAAAAGTCCTGCACTCCTTTATGAAAGCAAACGGGAGAAAATAAACAGATAGTGCAAGATAAAATTTTTGGAGTGCCAATAACAGCTCCCTCGAATATTTCTCAGATAAAAAGAAACTATTAAAGTAAAATAAAAGTTCCGAGTCATAGCACAGCCCGACCATTAGACATTTGGACTCAAATTCCAGTCTAAGACCACAAACACTAATTTGAGAGTGAAGATGCAGATAAAACAATTAATCAACATAACTTTATTAACATGGTTCCACCCCAAACTGGGTTATGTTCATGGGGAGGAATCATGATCCACCAATAAAGAAACAAGATCACAATGATTAGGAAATAGCCTCTTCCAACCCCATAAAACTCGCAAACATTCAAACTCACTCAGATTTCCCTCTCAAAAGTTGAACCCTAGAGTGAGAAAACTATCAAAATCTGAATAATGATCACAAGGGAGGCTAAAAAACTTGAAGAACCCTATTTAAGGCTCATAATAACCCTTTGACCAATTTGTCAACGTCTTAGATTCCTACTCCAACCAGGAGATTGGTGCAAAAGGGACACAGCAAATGTGTCAAACAACAGCAGTCTGAAAACCAACAACACACTCAAGCCTGCACTACAGTATCTCAAAAAACTACTCTGAACGCTTGAGTGTAAACACTGCTGTAACATGATTTCCCTCTGGATACTTGAGCATTATCCCCGATGTTCGAGCAGCAATTCCAAATCCTACATTTCCACAGCTAGTTTTGAGCTGTTATTCCAACACAAACCACAGGCTGGATGTAGGTTTCCAGCACAGCAGGAACAATGATTATGGTTTGAACCACTCCCTACCCAGAAAACCCAAACCAAGTTGGCATTCTCCGACAAATAATCCATCTCCTCATCCGTTGCATCACAGCTATGCCTAACAAAGATTGGCCCCCTGACAGGGCAAGAACAATTGGTTCACGCTCTCTAATCCATATGTGCGCATCACGCGCCATTAGGAAGAAAACAAAGAGAAGGCTTTCCCCTCTGAACCAAATCGCATGCTAACCCTCCCAAGAGCAAAATCTAAGGTAATTATCGAAAACTGAAGATACTTCCTTTCACCAAATTGCACGTGCAGGGATGAAAGGATAACGGAATAACCTACAGAAACCCATCACATATTGAACCGTTTTGACTTGGAATCCCTAACCCTCTGAAAACAGAGGTAGTTATTATGATCATGGTAGATAAAAAATGTGACCTACAAATTTAGGTAAACTGAAGTGATCTACAAATCTAGGGGGTAGTTTGGCAGTCTACTCGTAAATTAATGATAGATCAAAGTTGTGAGTTCATTAAACAACTGTCTCCATTGTTTGACACATTTATGCCAGCAACCATCTCATAAAGGTTTTAAAATCATTACCGATAATGCTTTGTCCTCAATTAGTGAAATCCTGCTACAGCTGGTAAGCTTCATTGCAGTCACCAGGCGCTTGATTTGCCATTCAATAGGTAAAGAATCTAATAGCTCAAAGAAGTATGTTGCATATCCATATTCGGGTCGTTCCAGCACAATTCTGCAGTCAAGTGATAATCAAATGTCAAATCCTCCAGTTCAAGTTGAGAGGATAAACCAACCTTAAGAAAAAGATGCAACTCATGCACACCTATTATGTTTAGGAAAGACAAATATAAATGACTGAAGGTCTCGGCACCAACCCCATTCAACCGGCCAATTTCTGAACTGCAGATAACGGCTCTGTATAATAAAATGAAATGGGATTTATTGTAAACAAAAAGATAAAAGTCTTGCAGGCAGATATAGGGAAACGTTAACTGAAATAATTAGCCTGTTATCATGCTGACGAACTAATCATAAGAAACCTATTACCTGCTCCACAAGTGAAATTAGACAAGCCAAGCAATAAGTAGCTCTTGAGCCCTTGGTGCATCGTATCGGAGCAAACTTAAAAAACGGCTGACGCTGTGAGAAAAGCTGTCCAAAATGAATATGCTAACATTAGAAAGATATTAATGCAATGGTGTACCACATTTAACTGTGCAAGGCAATTCAAATACAGATGGTTAACTACCAAAAGTTGGCCGATAATATGTTATCCAAAACAGAACTCATACAGAATATTCACTATCTATAATTTTAAGAAGAAACGAACAATTATTACTCAATAAGATTTCATAGCAGTGGACCACAAATGCACTAAAATAACAAACAACAAACAGGAAGCAAATATAAAACAATATCCACTACCCACATGAACCCCACTCCCAATTATTTGGCATACTGCAGCTTCCCAATCTTACAAAAATTGAGGGGAGCTATCCTTTAACTCTGTTGACATGGAGGCCAATAATGAAGACCAAAATCTGAGCTTATCTTCAGAAATTTTCCTATTCCTGTGCACCCAAACAACCCAAGAAAATGGCCAAGAACGTGCAAACCTTTCACACAAAAAGAGTAAACCCCCCATCCAAATTCCCTTCCACCAACAGTGGAGAAAAACATGATCTGTCAGATTCCCCCACTCTTTACACACGGTACAACAGAGAAGGGAAAGCCTACCCACTGCCCTCTTTTCTGAAGCATCTCTTCTACAAGACAATCGCTTCATAACAACCAAACAAGGAGGAGAAGTTCTTAAAAAGTGTAACAAGATGGTTTTAAAAAAATTCTCATCATTCTCACAAGCAGCCACAAGTTTTCTTTTCAATTGCTTTATAGAACAATGTGTCCAAATGAACCTCTTTTCATACGTTAAAAATTATTAAATACGCCTCACTTCGTCATTAGTTGATCAAGAATTAACTATTGTTTTTCAAGAAATGTACCCCTGGCAGTTTCCTTATAGGTAATTCACAATTGCAGTAGCACATCTGTTGTGTACTAATAAAAGCAGCAATATTGGCCAATAGGAGGTTCACACTAGATCTTATGGGGAACTCTAGGAATTTGAAAAGAATTCCAAAATACAACCACCCCCACCCCCTCCCCCCGCGAACAAAATCACAAACCGTGATGGGGTAAATGTTTTTAATATTAATCTTAACAATGAGCCCGGAATGATTGAAGGCTATGCTACAAGGAAGCTGCAAGAACAATACATAAAATTGTTGTAACAAGGCTAAGACAAGAGGGAAACCTCATAGTACAAGAATTGTGCCAACCTTTGATATTACAGCTTCAAGCTCCGCAAAGTTGTCTTCACACAAGGATTCACTCTCAATCTCGCCGTAAAGCCTGATTTCATTAACCAGCACCCCCTTTTCAACTAATACCTGCCATTTATCATTTTAGGAGGCTTCATCCAAATGGTAATGAAAATGCAACTGTGAGAAACATGGAGTACCTGCAGTAGTCCTGGAGCATCTTCCTCCAACGCCGTTTCAACGGAATCCCTGCAGTTAATTTCACACCTATATCCTTAAGAAAAGTGGACATAAAACTAAGTGGAAAATGACCTACATAAACATAACAACATACGTGGCAGTCTTTTTCCTTTTTCGTGGACGAATGACGTTTATTGGCTTAGCAGATTCTGAGGCAATAGGGCTATACTTGGCGGAAGGCACAACTTTAACAAAACATCCATGACTCCTAGATATGTTCAATTCACAGCCATAACCAGATGCTAACAGATTCAACCGATCACGCAGCCGCATATGGTCAACCTCATCTTCATTAATTTCATTGAAAACTCTTGGTTCATTCTTTATGGACAGTATGTCAAAGGAGAACTTACCCCCAGCATTTCTGTCCGGATTTTGGAAGACACCGTCATCCCAAGGTTCATCCTTTACTTTAACAGATGTTGACGGGGTTGAACAATGCCTTCTACTTGTGCATGTAGGCACATAGTCCTGTCCCCCACATGAACTTAACTCCATGGCATTAGGAGGCATTCTCTCAGATGAGCATTTCTTATCACTTTCAGAACCTTTTCCACCATAATTGGACTTATTGGAATTAACTGAATATTGATAGGCTGTAGAAAATGCTTCAACAATGACATTATGAGGTGAACTAATCATAGAAGTTCTACAAACAACTGAACTATTTCTTCCAGAATTGTCATGAAGTGAACTGGTAGCCACTAAAGCTTCTCCACCGGCACTACTATTATCTGCCTGTCCTTTACAAGCAAGCTGTTGCATAAGGTCTTTTGACAGTGGCCCTGGAATATCCTGTATCATACAATGTTAGAAGATACTTCCATAATCAGAAGAAATTCAAGTATATTATATCCAATTTTTATTTCAAAGTAATATTTGTTTTTTATGAGTTACGCCATATTAATTGTGGACCTCGAGTTCACCGAGTCTTCTGCTGTGTTATTATTATTTTTTAACAAAATTTTGTTTCTCGTGAAAAAAGGAAAACCCCACTGGTCAACTTTAAGAAATAGAAAGCAAAGCAACAAGTTCTGATTGCCAATGGAACAATTCCGACTTTATCTCACTTGTCAATCGTTCCCATCCAGGTACCATTTCGTAAGCCTTTGAGGAACACAGTATAGTAAGATATGACATTGTCTATTAACATGATTTTTTTCATAAACCCTACTTCTGAGCTCAACAGTAGCCACAAGCTTCTCAATAATTAATGCACACATATAATTCTAAACATAAACATAAGGATAAAAATATTACCTCAATAAGTGCTTTTTCAAACCCGAAAAGTTTCCTGCAAAATGCCATAAATAAAATAACTAAAAAAACCTAAGAATTTATTCCTTTACAGAAATATGAATTACATAAACACATTCAGGCATGTTTATAAATTTCACAAACTGAAATTCAATATACAAAAAAAACCTGAACAAATAAAATTTGTACTTGGATCGTATACATTTTTACGAGAATAATTTTTTTTATAAGATCTCCAAAGTTGAGTTTCAATCAAGGGTGGAGAACACATTCTTTCAACAGTGAAGGTGAAAGAATTGACACTTGGGTATGAGGCTTTGCCATTGATTTTAATGATGTTCAATTTGATTTGACTCAATTGATTAAAAGAATTTATGATAATTTGGCCACTCAGTTCTACACACAAATAATTTTGATGAGGCATGTGGCACGTGTATTTTCTGTCGGACCCATTACTTGCATAAATCAAAATGTCCAACTCTTGAACTGGTGACTATTTATTCTAACAAAATATTTCACTAAATTGTTGATGCATGCATATCTCCCAATTTGATGCACGACGTACACACATACTTGTCACATGCAGCAGTTTTTGCCTGTTGAATTGGAATTCCGTTTTCCTTCAACAGTCATTGTACCCGCATTTGCCACAATTTTTGCTCCTTTGACTTGCTAACTTGTTTCTTCATTTAACAAGCTTTAAATTTCTAGTTACATTAATGAAACAATGCTTCTTTCCATCAAGAAAATTCTCTCCTTTAAAATTTGTCGACTGCATGACCACTAGCCAATGCAAAAAAAATCACAAATAACCATTTATAATGTCGCTGAACTTTAAAATTAAATTCTCAAGTCTTCCCACATACCCTCATGATGCAAGATCACTACAGAACACAGTTGAAGGGTTTGGTTTTGCCCAACCTTTGGTTGAACAAAACATTTCAGGTTTTCAGCTCAACGGACTATGCCTCCATTTTTTCTTTCTTAACATCAAACTTTTGATTGAACTACCTTTTTACAGGTCTTTAGCACAGAAAGCTTTCTTCCAAACTCTAAACTTAAGAAATGGGCCTTTTAACATTATCTCACTGAAGAGGAATCCCTTATTTGCATATGTCCTTGATTTGATTCTCTTCAATTTAATTTGATTTGATTAAAAGAAGACTTAATTTACTTATTTGGCCTCTCAGGTGTTGGCACGTGTCATTTCCTAAGACCCGTAACTTGCAGAAGTCAACTTTTACTAGTCAAAGAGTCAAAAGTTGAAATTTTTTATTGTTCATCAAAATGCAGTGAATTTTGTAAGAAGTTTTGAGGTCTGCAACTTGTGTGTGATTGTGTGAGGAAATTAATTTTGAAAAGAAAAATTGTGCCAAGTCATAAAATCATCAAGGAGGAAATGGCACCTTGATTGCAGCATCTTTTGTCGCTCTTTGAGGGAAATGTGGTCCAGGTGATCATAAGTAGAGTGATCAGAGATCTCACTTTTCACTTGAACTGCTAACACAGAAGAACCAGCAAAGCCATTCATACAACCTCCAGATGAACAAAAGAAGCCGCCAGAGTAAGCAACCTTTCCTTTGGCATGAACTTCTAATGGTGATGGACTTTCAGGTAGACTGGAAATATTGACATCAGTTTTCTCTAGTTGAGCAACATTAATATTAGAATCAGTACAGACGATCTGCTCTGAAGAAACAAAAGTATTTACTTTTGTCCCAGTGTAGTCACTATCCCCAGGCATTTCCACATTTTGGCTGCAAGAGTCATGTCGTAAATGCTGATCAAGTGAGGGATCTGCCACAGTTTTACAGCCTAAGAGTTCAGATGTAGCTCCGCTAGAAATTATAGAATACTGATTTTTTTCTTCTTCCAATAATTCAACTCCGACTTCTCTGACAGAAGGAAAAGATGAAACATCCTACAAAACAAGCACATTCTATTAACCATGCCAAAAAAGAAAAGAAAACGGCAGAGGTAAGAGGTAAGAACAAAAATCAGGTAAGACAAAAAATAGGTGCCAACTCAAACTGCTTGCACTGAAATTATTTCCAATCATCTTTTCCAGGCAAACTGCCTCCTATTTCAGCCAGTCTCATCGATATTCAAGCAGTAATTTGACCCTATCTTCAGCCTAAAGCACATTGCTAAAACGTCAAATAAATATACAAGTAGAATATACAAAAACTCTTCCAAGGAAAATGCCTCACAAAGTTATGTCAGTTGAGTTTTTCTCTTCAAACATTTAAGCATAGTTTTCATAAACATGAGAATGGTCCACTTTGATTTGTGGACCATCTATAGTGTCTCACCCATACTTCCAGTGTTTTAGGTACATTCTAATTTCGAATCACTTATCTTCTAATGTCAAATCGACAAAAACTCTTATTTTCATGAATCTATCCAGTGTCTTGCGTATACTTCTAGCTACATTCAAATCTTTACAAGACAAATAACATTGCTATGTTACACGACATTCTAACTGGATTCTCATCCTGTTCGTACATAGGCAATGAAATGCAATATATGGAAAAGGTGGATAAACAAACATAACAATAACTAAACCTCTACCCCATCCAATCAAGCAATTTTCTAAAATCTAGCACCTCCTCTATGTTATTTAAATGCAAATATACTTTTCTCCACATGTGCAGAGACTTTGTAAACTTTGCCAGTGAAGACAATTTGTTTAAATCCAGTAGCCCATACTTTGCATATAAGCAATACCTTCTCAATATTGGCCTTGCACTCACAAAGAGTTTGTGATTTTTGACCAAATAATTTCGCACATACGCATGACAACTCCATAACTTCTATGACCTAACATTACATCCTAAGACCCTTCATATAAAATTCAATACTTTTCTTAATTTCAGATGCCCAAATAGACTTCCAATATCCATATTCTTCAATGTTAAAACGATAATTAAACTGTCAGAAATTCAATATTGAATCCATAGATTCTTCAAGTATATGTCCTTCATTTGTTTCCTTATATGGATCATTAGTTTCAGCTGCAAGATACAACTTTCATAAGAAAAAAATATCATGCATCAACCCATCATCTCTATTATTCGAAGATGACACAAATGGGCACAAGCAATCTATATCTTCATGGATCAAAGACAATAATCAATCAAACACTAAATTAACGACTAAAAGGATAATCAACTACAAACTGTCTACTCCAATGATTATAGACCAGTTCAATGTCAAGAGCAGGGCCATTTGTTATTGCCTAGCTATATCTTATCATTAAATGCTTATGATACTACTGTAAATTTCAAAAGAGAAGGAATTTGGAATCATATTACACAGCGTTATAAGACAAAATTTCAAAAGAGAAGGAATTTGGAATCATATTACTGAGCGTTATAAGACAAGGCTTGAAGCATTCACCTCTTCAATGCTTTGAGCTAAAATCAATCATCACGATATAATACCACTAACGGTGATAATAAGAAAATAAATAGTGGAACTAAAATGTAGAGATTAACAAATTACTTGTGACTTGGAGAGCTCATCTTCTTCTTTAACCGTAACACCAATGAGGGACCTGTAAACCCCAAAGACGAAGCTTCCATCATTAACTTTAGAATATTACTAACATTACTTCAAATGAACATCAAAAAATTTATGCATGTGATAATATGTACATATATATATATATATATATATATATATATATATATTAAATGGAAACAAGGAGCTCACTTCAAATTTTGCTTTCCAACAAGTAACAAATTGCGCCGTTGTATCAATGGAAGATAGTCAAGCTCATCAGACGAACCAGCACCATCAATTTTAATATGATTACCATTTAAACCACAAGAAGTAATAGCCATTTTTGGGTGCACCTTCTCTCCACTTCAGTTCAGGTAGTTAATTCCCATAAGTTACTGGTTGAATAACGATTGTGGCGCATCGGAACAGCTCTACGGCTCCTAAATATCAACACGCAAATCAAACACAAGAAAAGTTTCAAAATTTAGAGTTTAATGGCAAAAGCAAACTATGCTAGGGTTTGAGATGTGAGAGAGATAAAAGAATAACAACATATAACCATATCACGCGGAGGGATTCAAGCGCTTCAACCGCCCAGATACTGGTGCGTCAGTGTGTCACCGCAGTTTCTAATTCGTGCAACACATTTGCTTATTATTAATCTCTTAGGCTAATTAGTTTGCCACATTTGCTTATTGTTAATCTTGTGGGCTAATTAGTTCACCACATTTGCTTATTGTTAATCTCTTGGGCTAATTAGTTCATCGTATTTGCTAATTACACCAAAAAGAGTCAGAAATCAACCATACTTAGCAAATAAACATCCAGAAGTTAACTTAAACAGGTACCACTACAAACAGAACTTGAAACCAAAATAAAAAAATAACGAAAGAGCGGGAGGGTTTGGTATTCTCACGCTTTGCCTTCTCCCGCTAATCTTCCGGTAGCAGCACAACCATCAGACAAAGCACAAGTAGGTGGAGCGAGGGAGGGGAGGGAGGCAGCGAGCGGCCGATAAATTGGGAAAACGGAGGGTGGAATGGGCTGAGCGGCTGAGACAGGAGGTGACGAGTGGAGTCGGGGGTGCCGCGGTACGGGTGCAGTTGGGAGGGGGACCGAATTAATTTTTCCTTTTTGCCAATTTAATTTAGAAATTGTTGCTACCAAATCCAGTTAATTCCAACAAGGGCCCCTAAATTTGTCATCATATTTCATTTTAGTCCCCGTATTTTTATTTTTGTTACTGTATTCTTTTAAATTTTCTCTTGAATTTTTTATAAGAGTTTGTGGTGTAATTCGTTAAAAGTATTCACTTTTGCATGTCAGGTTCCTAGCTTGTCGCACAAATATTTTTTTTTTCTTTTTAAATTTTGAGTTCACAACATTGTCTTGCATAATTTTCGTTTGGCTGATGATTTTTCATTAAAAGATGTTCGCACTCTAAAATAGCCATTGTGCAATCTTTATAAATATGTTTTATTTCTAAATATATAAAGTTTAAAGTGCACAATAACTTTTTTCGAGTGTGAATAACAACACAATTTCTATTTTCATAAATTTATAAAACTAAATGTCTTAAATTTAATCAAATTGTGGATTTACTTAAATGATACCTTTAAAGGTGAATCTAGATTTTTGCTCTTGTGGAGCATCAAGGAAAATAGACTATTGGAGCATTAGACTCTTAATTATGATGGATTGTAGTTTTGGGCCTTGAGTAATAAATTCCTTAAATTTATTAGTTGATTTGATAAAATGTGTAACATTGGCCTATCTGTTTTAATTATGTAAGATTTGTCGTCCTTGGTAAAATGTTGTTGACATGCGAATTTGGCTTACCCCTACCTCGATCAAATCTTCTCCCTCAAGTGTCAAGGGCTCAAAACACACAAATAATCAACGACACTCTACCATGCCTCCTTTCTCGCCCTCATGCTCCTATTTCTGAGTCGAGAATCGACCAAACTAAATCGAAAATAACCCTCTATTAGTAGGTTAGTTGATTATAATGAGCTCAAGGATGTCATCTTTAATGAGTCAAGT